>NC_056727.1:1240052676-1240277676 GCF_019279795.1 Protopterus annectens | reverse complement strand
AGTGAAAAAAACATTTTAGGTTCACAATAGGTATACAATATTAATAGCAACATTTTAACAATAGATCACTACTAAGCAATACTCAAAGATTTATACACTAAGCCGAATGGCAGTATTTAATCTGTAAATACGATGTGCAGGAGAGAGAGAGGAAAAGCAATATGATAAAAGTTAAAAGGTGAGCAGACTAGATTTACCAAGTGAGGAAGGGAGAGAATGAGAGCAGTGTGCTTACAGTAAGGAGAATGTGTGCTTGGTGAAGCTTGTTAGTAATGTTGTATATGAGGAGTGGCGCTGGGCGGAGAACTAATGTAATATGTCGGCAGGAGCACTATAGAAGCCTTCATGCGAGAACAGGAAATTTTGTTCTATAATGAGCTTGAATAGAGAGTGCCAGTCATAAGGGAAGTTAGTATGTGGGAAAGCTGTTTGCTTTTGGAGAAAGGTAATGGAGTTTACCATTGGGAAAGATGGTATTGAAACTAAATGTTGATCGAGGTAGTCTGCAAGTAAGAATGTCTCTATGTAGAGAAAGAAAAGTGAGAGGGAAGCCACCAGTTGAGGAAGGAGGGTTCCTTTACCAATTCCTTTCTTAACAGTGGGGCTGTGAAAAACAGATTCTGACCCAGAAGAGATGCATGTTAACTTTATACTTCCTTACCTCAAAACAGTATTGGAAGCGAAGTGCAGAAACCTGATTTGGTTAGTTGTAATTTTTTTTTTTTATAAATAAATGAATTCATATCTAAATATAGACAACAGCGATAATACTTCAATAGCTTTCTACTACCTCTCAATAAATCACATACTATTCACATTTCACAAAAAACACAAAGCTCCACACACATGCAACCAGATATTGCATTGAAATAGTACCTTGTGTACTTTGGCAGGCATGTGCAATTATCTGAAAACGTACAGCTCCGTTACTGCAGAGAGCCATAGCTGTTTTTTCCCCAACAATGCTGTACAAATTGCGAAAAGCAAACTAGGTTACCTTGCCAAGTGGTTACTCTGACTGAACAGCATTCCAACATGGCATTCCACTTTCTGCCTCTGTCCTCATTTCTTCTTCTGGCTTTTCCCGGTTAGGGGTCGCCAGAGCGGAGCACCTGTCTGCTCATGATTGGCAGTGTAGTTTTACGGTGTCAAGTTGCCAGCCCGGCGCCCAACCTTCCACAGAAGGCACACACACACACACCTAGGGCCAATTCAGAGTGTCCAATCCACCTACAGCTACTACATAAATATACTAAAACATTACATTTGTGGTGAGGTCACATACATGATACAATTGGCTGCAGTGGGGCTAGAATCCTGATCGATTACATGCAAAGTATACACTCTAACGACTACTTTATTACAGTATTGCTTGCAGTGGCTGTGTATTGCCGTTTAAGTTGGCCTAAGCATAGCTTAGCAATGGGCACACCCACGCAGCTACACTTTCCTGCTGATGTGGAAAAAAAAACCCATTATGGGCACTTTTTAAATATTGCTCTTACAAACTTAGACAGTTGTTAGAACAGGTTTTGAGGTCATATGCATTTTCTGAAGGGTATGACGTCTAAAACTTAGTTCTGTCATTATTTTCTAACTTCATTCTTTAATGATATGCCACTACTTTGGCAGTGGCCACTTATTTATTTCACGGCCGTACACTATACGGCAGGAATCGGGACATTCTCTGGGGATCACTCTTGTTGAGGGTTTACATGATCTCACTCTTTTTACATTGCTGTATGGCAATTCTGGTGTGCAGGGGGGGGGGCGTGTATCTTGTGAGAGCAGTGCTCTCAGGCAACCCCCTGTGCTCGTACACATATCCGTGTATGTATTGCAGCATGGCACCGTGCCTTCATGCATATGCATGGAGCGCTGCCGTGCTGCTCCCATGTCTCTGGCTACATTCAGAATTGTGGGATAACATCTTTATGCTAAACCCATAAAGTAATTGAATTTTAGATATATTTTACAGTTTGCTGTAGCTGGACTGTGATTAACCTCGGCTCTGCCAGTACTCTCTGTTGAAATATATACATTTAATTCAGTTGCAATAGTGCATGGACATTTCTTTTCTTTCTTGCAGGGCACACTGTTGATGCATTTCGACACAAGCAACTTTACAAATACATTTTCAACGCAAGTATATGTACAAATCAGTTTGATATACAATTTAGATATAATTATTGACAAACATTCCAGCTAGTTGTGCTGTAATATCCTACAAAGCCACTCCCCTATTTCTCCTGGCATGGCTGGCAGTACCTCCTGTTGTCATAACTGTAATTAGTAATTGTGGTTTTTATTATATGATTAAATGTAGTATTGTCTAGAATATATAATTGCTTAGAAAACAAGCCTCTACTGTGTATTAGTGAAAGTTAAAAATGTTAGGTTAAGAACAGATCTACAAACTTTGCCACTTCTGAGGAATGAAACAGGACCCACAATAGAAAGGCCTGCTGTGTTGGAAAATGGCAGGCTTTTACGCATTGAATTCACTAAAGTTATACTTGTATACCATGAGTATGCTTAGATTACAATATACTATCTAATTGTTTGGCATCATAAACTAAACCGTAAAGAACATTAACTGTATTTAAATTAACCACTTACGATAATGACAAAAATGTCAAGAGGAATATTCCAGATGTAATTACAGGGATAGAAAAAAGTACTCTCGGTAAAGAGACAAGGACAGAGTTTCATTGTCTGAATAAAGTTTGTAAAGTAGCTTATGCTTAGCCATGTAATCAGCTTCTTAGTCAAATGCAGAGATTCAAAACAACTTACTATACCACTTATTAACCATTAACCATAAAGTGCTTACAGAACATTTTAGTAAATGACAACTAAGCAAGACTGATATGATGTTGTTGCAGTCTGAAGACCCCCCCCCCCACTGTACAGCTATAAACGCATCTTCAATAATGACACCACATGTATGCGAGGAAGAGCGACCTCTGACTTTCCTGAGATTTACCTGACAAAAATCAGTAAAATATTATAGTTTCATATGCAATAAGTTTACAGTTCTGGACAACAGGCAACACTTCTCTTTTGCTTTTGAAGATATTTTTAGACTCCTACATAACAGAGGAAAATATGTTGATAACAGCAGAGAAAACCTACTTGATTAAAAAAAAAAAACAAAAGGCAGGACCACAACCGTGAATACGGACGGAAACAGTTTCGGTATTTAGCCATTATGGAACTAGTTCTTACAAAAAGATGCTAGCATTGTAAAACTTCACTCTAGTTTATTAAAATTACTTAACTTACTGCTATTTTAGCAAATCTAAACAGTGTAGAGTTGGATATCGCTAAACTTGCTATACCTAGCAAAAACAGTCAGGATGGGAAAGCACACACAGAGCAACAGTGCTCAGGTTTAACTGCAAATGTAATACCTGCTTTTAGAGCTGGTATTGTATTAAAGAAAGATCATGTTCGGGTAATTGTATTTATCCCTCTCCACTCACCCTCGCTTAAACTACTGTAACAGGCAACTTAAAAAAAAATCATCTCTGGAGTGTCCTTTAAATGTGCAGAGTGATATGGAAATGAACAGATACACATTATACAGGCTGAGCCAACATAAACTTTTACTACAGGGAATACCGACAAAGCCACGTGCACCAGCTCAGTATACTACACTACAACGCCATAGCAAAGGAAAATAATTTAACATAGAAACGGCAGCCTGAGAATAAAAATGAAAAGTCCACATGTGCGCCGAGTACAGTTTTGAGCAAACTGCTCACAAACAGTCAATAGTTAAGGTTTTTGGGATGCACATGTGAATGCTGTATAGCGACCGGAGTGAAACAAAGATTTACTATAAAAAGCACAATTAATGAAATATAACTCACACTTTGCCCTTTACATTTACAAAATAAATTATCACACTCACTAATGTATGAAGCACAACAGAATCCGGTGTAGAGACAGACACTGGCACAACACGTTCCAATAGGAAAAATAAACGTACTGGAAACAAAGGCAGAGAAAGAAGTTCCCTGCCTCCTACAGCTGTTTTTAAGCACTCCAGGGTAGGGGAAGGACAAGGTAGCGGTGACCTCACATAATGGGTGGGTTTCATTGTTGTACTTTGGAATCAGAGGCCGGCCATGGTGATGTAATTTTGGGGGAGGAAACAGCTAAGAAAAAGTTCCTGAACTGCCTGGCCTCGATGATATCAGTATTTGAGTGACTTCAGCAAGCTTTACTGAGTCGCGAGAGAATGGATTTGAAAGCTAAAGCTACACTGTACGCTAAAGTAGGCTCTGATCAGAGAAGTATAATGAAATAGGAATATTTTAAATGGTGCGTTGTTGTTGCTTGATGGAGGGAACAGAAAATAGGGAGCGAAAGGGCAGAGAAGTAGAGTAATTTTTTATAGAAACCCGTTGTACTCCTTTAACTAGGATTGAATTTACTGCAGCCATTATTGGTTTAAAAGACCACTGGGTGTGGACTATACAGGAAAGACAAAGGCAATATAGATTTTTCAAGATAATTTAACAAAAGGATGACTCTATGTGCAGGTCTTTTTTGTTTTTCCATCAAATGTCAGTATAGCATTAGCTCTCAACTTTTCGAGTATAGAGATATGAATATTGTGGGGATGTTTAGCGTGATGTAAGATTTTGCGATGTTTTTCCAAGATGGTGTTACCCATTTTTTGGATTGGAGTTTTCCAAGACAGATCCATTTGTTGTATGTGTGTGTGTGTATGTAATAAATGTATATGTTTGTGTATGTATGTACATGTGTGTGTAGATATATATATATATATATATATATATATATATATATATATATATATATATATATATATAAAATGTGTGTATGTGTGTGTGTATGTATATATATATATATATATATATATATGTGTGTGTGTGTGTGTGTATATATATATATATATATATATATATATATATATATATATATATATATATATATATATATGTTTTCATAGATTATTTTATTTAATATAATTGGTAATCATAATAGTGTAAAAGTAGAGACATTTATTTGTGAAGGATGTTCAGTTATTTATACAAACAGTAAGAAAACAACAGTGGATTATAGGATCTTTGCAAGTGGGTATGTGCATTATGTGCATTTACTACAGATGTGATATAGGATGCATAATTGCTATCTTTATATTTAAAATGGTAGAAATATTTCTGAAGACTGCCGTACTTGATTTTGTTAATTTCAGTGTTTAGTAAAAGATGAATATTGGCATGTTTATAGCAGAATCTCTGACATTTTGTCTCATCTGTTTTAAAGAAGTATTTCAGTATAAGAGATAGTATATTCAGTGTGATCTAGATTACCTAAAGAATATGTTTAATTTTCTGCATATATTTTTCTTAACAGTTAATAGTTTTAATAGAGTTGCAGTTAAGGTATGATAACAGAGTTGGTTCCAGGTCATAATTACGTTCACGGGAAGCTGTCTGTTTAGTGAGAAGTATAGACTGGCTGTTTGTGGTAAAATGGGTTATTAGTATGTTGTTTCTGGTTCATTTTTTATAAGTGAGGTCATGTGCTTATTAACTGACTACTTAATGATGGTTGCTTTATTTTATCTTATGTTAGATAAGCAGTAAAGGCACTTACTGTTTTCCAAACGAGTTTTCCTAGTGAAGCTCTTATGCAGTCCAGAAGCTCAGACAGCTGCATTATAAAACTTGTACTCATCCAGTCAAAGACTATCATGTCCCTACTTCAGTGTTTGTCAGCAGATCGACACCATTGTTTGTTTTATAAAAGTTGCATTTAATAGACCGTTCACTGGTAATGGCTGCTGAGAAATATTTCCATTTCTGATGTGCTTTTGTTTTTGGATTCTTACCTGGTACAGGCAGTAAGAGAGCCCGCTGATTTGCTGCCAGTCCATGAGTTGGAAGGTGTCAGACCAAACTTGCAACTGGCTTTTCCATTTTCTTCCCTCCCGCACTACCAGTGCCCCACACATTAGATGTGTCACTGGAGGGTAGAGGTGGCCCACTTTGGATTTTATTTGTTTGGCTGTTTTAAGTTCAGTGTGGAATCTTCTCCGGTTCATCCTTCTCTTAGCTAAGCTGTCTTTGGGTTAAGGTAGCTATGCATCACCAGCTGATTTACTTTCAAGCCTTGATGTTTTGATTCTTCTAGGTTCAACCAGTTGGTGCCTTAAAATGCATACATTTCATATATGTAGTTGTGTGCGTGTATGTACTATATTGCTCAAGAAAAATGTAATAAAAAACAAAATCAATGAATATTGAATTTTTGGGGAGTGGGAACAGGTGGTCTTGCTATGGTTTCTCTTGCTGCTTTCAAGATGTTTTTATTTCCAGCCCTGATGAGACAGTTGAAGTAGCGTGATATGAACAACTCCACGTGACCCTTGAGTACTGCACACCTGGCAAACTCAGGTGCAGTTTCAGCAAAGTGATGCAACATCTCTATCTGCAAGTGGATAACATAAAATATGCTATAACTGTACTGTCAGTATTTTTTTTTCTGGTGCTTTTATCAGAGTTTTGGTTCTTAATGTCGTTTTCATTTCAGTAATATGCTGTGCATCTTTCGCAGAGTAGAATTGGGGAATTTTTAAAACATTGTTAAATCATTGCATTTTAAATTGCAACATGTATGTGCACACATTAATAGAAAGGAAAGCAAACTATGTCCGCTATTCTCATGCAGTAAACATCTGTTTTACTTTTAGAAAGTCTTGGTCACTCTAAAATTACATAAATTAATTCATGTCTTTGCTTGAGCGTAACTCCTCCTGTACACTATTTGCCATGTCATGTATTGTTTCCATAAATTAGAAATAAGCTCTAAACTGCTTGCACAATATGCAGAAAACAACCTTCCATAGTATGATTTAAAAATATGGTGAGTCTACTTTGTTTACACAATAGATGGCTTTTCCTTTTATGATGCTGTTAACCCTGATTCAGGAACAAATCTGGCTTACTGCAGTGCGAGACAGAGAAGGAAAGGTTCTGTCCCTTGGATAGCTGGTAAGAGCAGCGTACAGTGCAGAGCTGACTTTGGCTAGAGACTAGTTGTTCAGTCATGTTATATGTAGTAGTATGTTAGGATGCTGAACAGTGTGTGCTTTCTAGTTGGTAATCTTTGCTTGCTGCACCATCTCTGTGGACACACAGTAGATAGACTGAGGTAGTTTAAAAAGAGATTAAAAATTCTACAGCTGTATGTATATTTAAAGCAGCCTGAAACAGAACATTGTGTTCAGCTACTTGAGCATCTGTCCAGTGTTAGCTCACTGGATGTCAGCAATTCATGAATGTTGTTAAACATGATGGTTGATGGCAAAAACTGGGAGGTAGGGACATGGGTTTGACTCCAGGTAAAGCTCAAGCTGTGCAAACCAAACTACTTTAACTGTGGTTTATGCTGTTTAATTACTAGGTCTGGCAGGGGCTGCAGATCACTTCAGGATGAAGATTCGGCTGTCCTTATATCGAAAGCTCTGAGGAAGAAGTTTGTTCTTACGGATGAAGAGACAGTATTGAAGACTAAATGATTGTTACATTTTTTTTGAGAGATCCTCGCTGTGTAAGTAAATGTTGCTTAGAGAATGGATACCCCTTAGCATTGTTCGTATTATTTCCTGTACAACTTTTAGCAGCTTCTTTTATTTTTATGTATTGCAAATTTATTAATCTGGTGGTGGGTGGGCTGCTTTGACCATTTTCAGCCAAAATAAATTCTGAAGAAGAGCAGTAGTACAACGTTACACACACAGTAAGTTGTAGAACAGTACTTATGATGCTGCATAATTTACAGATGTATGTAGTTTTGCCACTGAAAATTTTCTTGCATGAAGTTAGAGTTGTCTGTGTATGGAAATGTAAGACCAAGTAGAAATGTACACTTTTAGGTTAACCGACATTAAGAAAGCAGTTTTGTTTAATTTTCTGTTCAATTTTCTCAAAGTATTTTTTTCAGCTGAGCTTTGAAAGTATCTAGTGTTTTTCTGTGTGAAGTTGATGCCATGTCGCAAGAGTAAGTTTTGCAAATGTTGTATCATCATCAACCCCCTTTTTTCCATTTTTTTTTCTACATAGGCTCCAGGTGTCACGTCAGCCATCACCATGTCTCTCTCTACCTTTTTTTTTGACGGTCATGTCTGACTTTCACAGGTCTTCTGTCACACACACACACACACACACACACACACACACACACAGTCCATCACACACACACAGTCCATCTCTTTGCAGGACACCCTCTTTTCCTCTTGCCTTCTTCATGTCTGTCCCACATCTTCTTTGCCTTCTGTTTTTATGCGCATGTTCAAACCACCATAATCTGTTCTCTTTGACCTTCTCTGCAACTGGAACTACTTTTGGCTTCTGTTCTGATGTCCTCAGTGTTGCATCCTAGTACCCCTGGCATTTCATCTCCATCTCCTCTCTTTTCCTCAGCTGCTGTGCTTTTACTCCCCTGGATCCTGTACCAAACAGGAGTACTAGTTGCACTACTGTTTTGTACACCTTACTTTTCAGCTTCTTTCACATTCTTTTATCATGCACTACCCCTGACACTGTACCAGTTGGATGCAACCCCTCTTCTAGCTTTGGCCTCCTCATTCAGACTTCCTTTCTCCTCGACCACCCCTCCCAGAAACTTGAAGCTGTTAACCCATTTCAGCATTTTCCCTTCTATCTCATTTCTAAGCTTCTTCTGATTTCCCTCATTTGCTGCCATTACAACTGTCTTATCTGTATTCCGCTTCATCCTGTGTGCCTTTTTTGCATTCCATTCGCTATCCTTTGCTGAAGTTCTTGCTCAGTCTGCTTGCAATACCACATCATCTGCATTCAACAACTTTGTTGACCTGTCCCTGCCAACCTGCTTGCTGATATAGTCCAACACCAGTATGAACAGCTGAACAATGATGCACATCTACTGCCACTGGCAAACCCCTTTGTGAGACCGAACACTGTTCGTACTTGTTATTGGTGGGAGGACCCCCACAGAGACCCAGAGAACATTACAACTCCATACAGGCATTGGCCGGAGGTCATGATCAAACTTTATACCTTGCGCATGGAGGCAAAGATCTTAACCATTATGGCAAATGGTCTTTTGTCTTTTACAAGTTTGAAACGTAGTTCTAACAAGGGCTGTCATCTTCCTGGCTATCTCTGTGTATAAACAGACTATGTTCATTGTCAACATTAGTGGGAAGCAACATATTTTTAATGGATTTGCATGTATAGGCAATAGTTAGTAGAACACAGTGGTGGCATTCATTATTGGCTTATAGAACCAAATGACAAACTTTATTTTCTGCCCTTTGGAATTTTCAGGTGCTAGCTAGGTAGCAAAGGGAAAGTAATAAGAAGGAACGTGAGTACTCAAGTTTGTGTATAAGGACATGTGTGGCTGTGGCTGTCTTGCATTCAGTGACGGGAGAACAGAAATTCAGTAGCAGAGCTTCAGTTGAGATATGATTTTGCTAACTGTTGTTTTTGAATGTAATGTAAATGAAAGTGTAGGGTCATTTTGTACTTCTACTGTGTGAACTTGGGTATGTGACTGTTCATGTTTAATCGTAAGTGGTAGAAGCTTTGCTGTTTTCTTTTCTTTTCTTTTATTTTTTTTAAGATTATTGAATAGAATAGTGGTGGATGTTGTAGGGTTAATAAGTCCATTGTCCTGAGTCCAGTTACAAAGTTGACAAAAGTAGTTTGTAGTGTATGTTGTATTTCGATTAATTTTGTGTCCGATTCCAAAAGATGTAAACCATCTGCATACATAAGTAAACTGAGTTGGGGAAGGTCATAAATTGTCATTAATTAAGATGAGGATAAAAGTGGCCTAAATGCTGTTCCTTGGAAAACTTGCCTGTTTAATTGATTTTGAGTATGAGTTACCAGATAGCGTAAAGGTTCTGTGCTCTAGATGGTTCTTAAATTTCTATTGTGTTTTGCCCAGAATTGAACTTATTAGTTTTAGTAGTTTGCTGTGATTAACTATTCCAAAAGCTCTTATGTTGGCATAAATCCCAGCTGTGATGAGACTGTCCTTCATGTTGGAGTAGATGTTTGTGATGATGTGGAATACTGCCATATTGCTGAAAACATTTCAGAAGCTGTGTTGCTGGTCACAAAAGAGAGCATCACTATTGATGTGGTTGAGTACTTGCTGTTTAACACTTGTTAGGTGGGATACATTTGAAAAAGGTCTGTAGTCCTTACCTTCAGTGAGGGCTGATGATGTTCTTCATTCCACATTGCTGCAGTCCTAACTATTGGGTAGTCCGCTGTCCAGTCGGCCCGAATACCAAAGTATATGGCTGACGTCGGTCAGGGCGCATTAGACTGACGTCAGTACGTCAGGGTACTAATGCGCATGACCGACGCCATATCCTCAGTCTTTTTTGCCGCATGGTCCGATGCAGAAGCAATTTTGCGAGTGCAGGTTGGCGTTCTGAAAGTTTCTGAAGCCAGAGTTTCAGACCGAATCAAAGTTGGCTAAGTACCCCGTTGGAGAATATTTTGGTTTTTTCTTGCCTCAGTATTTAACCGGATGTCAGAAAAAGTGAATAACTGTATTTCTTGTGGGAAACAGATACCTCATAGGGATTACCATACTTTGTGTATACCTTGTTTAGGGCCTGAGCACGACGTTGTTGGATGCCGCTCTTGTGCTAGATTTAACAAACGCACTATTAAGAGAAGGTTAGACTGTGCCAGGTTAGTATTTGGGAAGCGTTGTAATTATAAAATGCCGCCGGATGCTCCGGCCGCTTCGCTAAAAACGCAAGGACAAAACAGCAAAGCCTAGAGTGGAGGATCCGACAGTCCCAGACGTCGGTTCTTTAGAGGGCTCAGTGGAGCCGGAGGTTTTGCCAGGTGTTTCTTTGGAGTCTCAGGGAGAGACTTTACTGTTACAGGATGTATCCTCTCAGGAAGTAGGCCAGGCTGAGGGGCTTCTCAGGTGGCTGTTCTTCCCTCTCTTCCTAAGGTGGTCAGAGCCTCCCTTCTGTTTCCAAGGCTTCTTTGAGGGGCAGGCCGAGTTTTGCTTCAGTGGGGTTTCTCCTAGTACTTCAGGGTCTTTGCCTAAGAAACATATGCTTAAAATGGCAGAGGATTTGATTACTATGATAAGAGGTTCTATGCCCCCTCCTGATAAGAGGCCTAGGGTGGAATCTGAGTTTGAGAGTTTTGAGCGATGCTCGAGGCTTCTGAGTCTTCGGCTGAAGACTTGCAGGAGTACCCTCCTTATTCTGATTCTGATGTGGATGATTCTACTCCTTCAGCTTTCCCTCCTGAGGATTTTTCATTTTCAGAGACTCTGCATTCCATGAGGGAGCATTTTAAATGGGAAGGTCAAGATTTCTCTGATTCCAGGAAAAGGCTTAGGGAATTCTTGTTTTTACCCCAGCACAGGCCTTTAGCTATACCTCCTGTTTTGAATGTGGTGGAAGATGTTTTTGCAGAGGCTTCCCTGAATCCGGATTCTTTGCCTCCTGCCCCAGTTAAACCGGATAGGTATTATAGGGTGCCTGAAGCTCATAAGTATCTTTCTAAGAGTCCTAGGGCAGACCTGGAAACTGTCTCTCAGGGGCCTAAAGGTGTGAAGGCCTCAGTTGTTAAAAATCCTGTCCCTCCTGATAAAGAGGCAAGGGCTTTGGATAGATGGGGAAAGAAAGTGTATACTTCTTCCACTTTAGCCATGAGGGCGTTGAATTGTCAGTTTCACATGTTAAAATATCAGAATTTTCTTCTTTCACAGTTGAAATCTAAGGTGGATGCTCTGGCAGAAGGTATTGAGTGTAAAGAGTTGCAGGATTTAGTTCATGTGTCTGAACAAGTGGGTAAACATTCCTGCAATGTGGTTTTGATGCTGTGCAGGCCTCCTCCAGGGTGGCTGCCACTGGTTCTGTTCTTCGTAGGCACGCCTGGTTGAGAGATCAGAACTTAGCTGAGCATGTTAAGACAAGGATTTTGGATGCTCCTTTACAGTCTGATGTGTTGTTTGGTTCGCCTGTGGAAGCAGTTTTAAAGAAGATGGAGGACAAGGCTAAGTCTATGCAAACTGTTAAGGATTTTTGCAGGTGCAGCCTCCAAGTTTAGTAGAAATTGGCCTGCTAAGGGATGGACTTATCCTGCTTATGATTCCCAGTCTAGGGGTAGGTCTAGACGTGGTAGGGGCAGAGCTCAAGGTGCTTTTAGGCCTAGGACAGGGAGTTCACCTGCTCAGACTTCTGGTGAGGGCAGGGTCGGTCCTTTCGTAAGCAGACCCAATGACCTGCCTTTTCAGCTGCCAGTGCCTTCTCGCCTGGCGGCACCTCTAGGAGGAAGACTGTCTCTTTTCAAAGAAAATTGGGATTTAATTACCCAAGACAAATGGGTTCTGGATATCATTCATCACGGTTACAGGTTTTATTTCCATACCTTGCCTCCTTTCAAAGGCATGCCAGACATTCCTCCTCTACAAAGACAAGAGGCTCACAAGCAAATTTCTCAGTTACTCCAAATAGGGGCCATTCAGCCGGTTCCTGTGCCAGAAAGGGGCCTAGGATTTTATTCTCGCCTGTTCCTAGTACCAAAGAAGGGGAACACGTGGAGACCAATTTTGGATTTATCTATCCTCAACACTTATCTGGATATTCCCAAGTTCAAAATGTTGACGTTACAACAGCTTTTACCTCTGCTGGGCAAGGATCACTGGATGGTAACTTTAGATCTCAAGGAAGCTTACCTTCATGTGCCTATAAGACTAAGTTGCAGAAAGTATCTGCGTTTTTGAGCTGGAAATTCTCATTATCAGTTCTCTGCATTGCCCTTTGGCTTATCTACTGCGCCCAGAGTATTCACAAAGGTTCTGGCTCCAGTGATAGCTTACTTCAGGCTAAAAGGAATTCAAATCTATCCTTACTTGGACGATTGCCTGATTCTGGCTCAAGAAAAGGAAGACCTTCTACAGCATTTGGAATATGTCATAGCAGTGCTAAGATGCCTAGGGTATTCTGTGAACGAAATAAAGTCCAGTCTAGTACCCTCTCAAGACATGTGCTTTCTGGGTGTGAGACTGAATACAGCAGCCCAGATGGCCTTTTAACCCCGGACAAACAAAAGAATCTTTCCAGTTACTTCCATCAACTATCTCTTCAGTCCGGGCTGACTGCAAGGACAGTCCTTCAAGCCTTAGGGTTCATGGCATCTTGTATTCTGGTGCTTCCCAATGCCAAACTGCATATGAGGAAGCTACAATGGTATCTCAAAATCTATGGACACAGCACTGCCAGGATTTGGACACTGTCATTCAAATAATACCTTGCATTCAAAAGGAATTTTTGTGGTGGGCTCAGGAATGTCACCTAAACAAGGGACTCTCTGTGACCCGGCCAGAGGCGAGTCAGATTCTCACGACAGATGCCTCAGACATTGCTTGGGGAGCTCATCTAAATGGAAAGTGGATACAAGACAAGTGGCCTGCCAGACTACAGCATCTACATATCAACATGAAGGAGATGTTAGCAGTCCAGTTTGCATTAATGGCTTTCAAGGAGTTACTTCTTCCAGGGCAGGTGTTGATTCTAACAGACAACACAACTGTCATGTGGTACATCAACAAACAAGGGGAACACATTCTTACCCATTGTGCAGGCAAGCAATGATTTTATGGGAGACTGCGCTAAGCTTGCAACTAACTCTTCAGGCAAGGTTTCTGCCGGGAGCACAGAACTCCTTAGCAGATGTGTTAAGCAGACAAATCATGGATCCCCACGAGTGGAAACTGGATCTTCATGTATTTCAAAAGTTGACAGTGTCCTGGGGAACTCCAGACATAGATCTGTTCGCTTCTCCACTGAACCACCAGCTGCCAAAGTTTTGCACAAAGAGGTTTCATCACACAGCTTGGAAAGTGGATGCTCTTTCTTTCAGTTGGAAAAATCTTCATGTGTATGCTTTCCACCTCTGCCTCTTCTTCCAAAGGTGCTTCTAAAGGTCAGACAAGACAAGCCAAGGATGATTTTAATAGCTCCAGATTGGCCTCGGCAGCATTGGTACCCATTACTGAGGAATCTGGTAAAGAAGCCTCCATGGCCTTTACCCTTGATTCCACATCTGTTGTCTCAGAAGGACGGTCGTCTGCTCAATGTCAAGCTTCACTCTCTTCATCTAACAGCCTGGCATATTCTGTTTTGAAAGACAGCAGGTCTCAACTTCCTCAACAAGTTTTAAATGTGATTATGGAAGCCAGAAGACCTAGTACAAGGAAAGTGTACGCAGAAAAATGGAAGAGATTTTTATTTTGGACTGCAGCAAAGAATTTGGAGATTTCAGAGCCTAATTTGAGTGTGGCTCTTCAATATCTTACTGAGTTATTGGACAAAGGTTTGTCTTTCTCTTCCATTAAGATTCATGCTGCAGCAATTTCAGCTCACTATGATTGTGACCCACCATTGTTTTCACATCCTTTGTTCAAGCAATTTCTTAGAGGGGCAAAGAATATAAGACCCCACGAGAGCTCCTACTCCTGCTTGGGATCTCAATTTTGTGTTGGTGAAACTGACTCTACAACCTTTTGAGCCTGCAGCTACTGCTGAACTGAAATACTTGTCATGGAAGACTGCTTTTTGTTGGCCATTACTTCTGCAAGAAGGGTTTCTGAGTTACAGGCCCTTATGGCGGTTGAGCCTTTTTCGATTTTTCATAAGGATAGGGTATCATTACGTACTAATCCTTCCTTTATGCCTAAAGTGGTTTCTAGTGTGGCTTTAAACCAAACTATTCATTTGCCTACGCTTTTATGCAGATCCCCAAAATAAAGGGGAAAAGATTTTGCACACTTTAGATGTACACAGGCAATTGCGTTATTATTTGAGCAGGACTAAGGATTTTAGGCAGTCTCAGCAGTTGTTTGTTTCTTTTGCTTTGAGTTCTCAGGGCAAGCCTGTATCAAAACAAACTATTTCTAGGTGGATTGGGTTTTGCATCGCATTTTGTTATTCCCATCATGGCAAGGAGATTCCAGCTGGGATTAGGCCTCATTCCACTAGGGCTACTGCCACTTCAACAGCTTTTTAAGGGGTGGCAACTAAGGATATTTTGGAGGCAGCTACTTGGAGTTCAGTGCATACTTTCTCTAAGCATTACCACCTTCCTCTCTACTCTAAGTCTAGGGCTGGTTTTGCCACAGCTATTTTGCAAGGCATGTTATCAGCTCCTGCTTCCTTATGATTTGCCAGCCTCCCTTACCTCTGCTTTGGGATTCTACCCAATAGTTAGGACTGCAGCAATGTGGAATGAAGAACATAGTACAGTTTTGTACCTACCATAAATGTAGATGTTCGAGGATCCACATTGCTGCAGTCCAATTTACCCTCCCTCCTTCCCTCTGTGTTTAGGGGTGGTTGTGTAGGTGAGGTTATATTTTGCTAATTTTGTATATTTTGTATATATATATATATATATATTTTGATGCAGATATGTTGGGAGTTTTTGGTTTTGGCCTTATCTTTTCAGGGTCTTCTGACATCTGGGGCAAGAAAAGACTGAGGATATGGCGTCGGTCATGCGCATTAGTACCCTGACGTACTGACGTCAGTCTAATGCGCCCTGACCGACGTCAGCCATATACTTTGGTATTCGGGCCGACTGGACAGCGGACTACCCAATAGTTAGGACTGCAGCAATGTGGATCCTCGAACATCTACATTTATGGTAGGTACAAAACTGTACTTTATTGGTAGGGAGATTGTAATAGAATGGTTAAATAGAGCAGTGGCATAGTATTTGTCACAGATGGGTTATAGATGGTGCAAATGGTTTTGCAGTGAGGGATGATGGCATCTTTAAGAAAACTAGGTGCAGGGTACTGAATTTAGCACCTGAACTAGATAATAGCTTAGATAGTAGTAATTTAGTTTAACTGTGATATTTTTGAAGTAGAATCTAGGGCTGTGTTCTCCTCCTAAAGAATGTGGTGGACGGGTAGCATCTGTTAAAAGTTGAGACAGAGCGAGGTCTTTGGTGAACGAATTGCTTAGCTTTCAAATAGTCAGTAAAGAAGCTTCTGTATTTTGTAACAGTCGAATGGCTGTGGACGTTTAGGGGGAGTGTGCACTGACTGCTAAGCATTGTAAGCATTGTTTATTATTGAGCAATTGCCTGAACACACTGAGTCAGTGATTTGGCCTCTTAGCTGTTTATTATTTTCTAGTAATATTTTGGAGAGGTTGTGGGGTTTTCTTTTTTTTTTTTCTCCAAAGGAAGATGGCCTTAGCAGAGTTTTATTATAAGGGGTTCTTTCCTGGGTTCCAAGCACCTTTGTTGCAATTGATTATTACTTGTGTTCTACTTAGTTTCCATGTAGTATCTCTCAAGTTTCATTAGTTGTATTAATTCACGTTAGCCATGAACAGACCTAGCTCCTTTTTATTAAAGGGAATATAGTACTCTGCACTTGAGGTAGTTTATTGATGAACTACCTTAGTGCATAATTGGAATGAAGTCTGTATATATTGTGGTGACCTGTGTAATTTTTTAAGGAAATAATCCATTTCCTTCTGATTGGATTCAGTTATGCTGTCAGTTATATGTGGCTATTTTTAAATATCCTAAAAGACCATTATGAGATTTCTGGGCCGTGGTTACTAAGGCTATTGGAAAGGACTTAACTCTGAGGTGTCTGTGTTTTTATGTGGATTATTTTGCTGTCAATTCCAGTCAGTTAGTTTGGTTCAGTTTTGACTATTTGATTTAAGCTCATTTGTTGTAGACTGCTTTCTGATTGTATTGATTTTGGGCCTGTGACATTTGCATTGAAGTCACATAATGTAGCACTTTTTTGGCAGTCACAGAGAATATATTATTAAGCACTTTCTGTAATGCTGAGATGGAAGAAGGTGATGCTGTGTAGATAGAGACAAGGTTTGGGTAGGTATGGTTTCCTTTTAGTGTGACTTGCACCCTATTAGGACTTCTGTCATCCTTCAAATATGCTTTTATTAGTTTATTGATTTGTATGTTTGTGCTCTTAACTAGTGAAAGAGTAGGTAATTGGAGCAAATGAAATGCGATGGACTATTGATCCTCTAACCAGATTTCTGTAATGGCTAATACATGGGTTGATCCAAGTTAACCGTGCTTCTAGGTTAAACCATTTGTTTATATTTGAATTATGAGGGCTTGCAATTTTAAGGTCCTTGTTTCTAATGAGTGTTTGGGAAGCAGTGTTTCGTAGGTGCCTTTGATGACAAGGAACGTGTGCTTTTATAGCCGTATGAACTCTTCTGTACTGTGGTGTTTTACACCTTGTGTATCGCAGCTGCCTATGAACCTTAAGAGTACTTTGTTCATTGTTAATTTGCCTTTATTCTATACAGAGTTGTCTTCTGCTCTGGCTGTACCTGTATGGCTTTGCTATAGGAGTTTGTGATAGTCTGGTAAGTATTCTTTACAGTGTAACAGTATGTTGCAGTTAGAGTAGTAGTAGGTAGTACTGGAATTAATCATTGTTTTTTTTACATATGTACATAGATACAAATATTTCAAACACATTCATTTACGCCCTCCTAGCCTGCTGATATACCAAAGCACTTGTTCCCATAAGTGTCCAGGCTGTTCTTAAAAATATCTGAACTAGTACTTTCATGTAATTTGGTAGTCTGTTCCATGCATCATCTGCTCCCTGCGAATCCCAAAAAACGAAAAGATAAAGAAAGGGGCAGACCAACCTACTGACGACCCGTCCAAGAAGCAAGTAGTCAGTTCTCAGGAATTCAGTGAGGTGCATTCGTAGCCCCTGATGCCCGACTTATTTCCTCCGTAGGCCTCTACTGAGACCCTTTTGGAGTCCGGTATGCCACCGGGGAATGCTTTATCATCCAATCCCTCAGTTGTCTCCACTTTGGGTCGAGCTGCTACGCAGGCACCGGCTTCCGAGGAGATTCTTCACACAACCGATTCAAGGCAAAAAACGACATCTTCGCCTCCAACTACCACATCTCAACGACAAATGGATTTAAGGTCTGAAAGCAAGACCACCCCTAAGATACCAGTCTCTAGTCGCCATCTTGCTCCTCCTCCGCCTCAGACAGTTACTGAAAATGGACGAGGACCTCATCACTTTCATTAGGGGTGGCCAATACCACTCCTTCTGAAAGAAAAAGGGATACTTCCTTTAAAGTTCACACAGAACCAGATTCTGAAATTTCAGACTACCTTGATTCAGATGAGGAACAACCTCCTCTCACCCCCTTTGAAGATTGTGATGCAGAGGAATCCTTCCTTCTGCCTCCCCCCTCCCGAGAGTCTTTCATTTGGGGAAACCCCTGCACACACTGAGAGCATTTCCACTGGGAAGCCCAAGATTTTTCTCAGTCTAAGAAAAGACTAAGAAAATTTCTAGACCTTCCTCGGCACAGACCCTTGGCCATCCCTCCTACTCTAGACATGGTGGATGATGTTTTCAATGAATTTAGCCTCACCCCTAAGGCTCCTAGAAAACCTGACCGGTACTACAGGGTGCCTGATTCACATAAATATTTGTTTAAAAACCCTGCAGCAGACCCAGAGGTCATTACATAGGGGCCAAATGGGGCCAAGTCTAGCTCATCTAAAAACCCAATTCCCTCTGACAAGTACTCAAGAGCTCTAGACAGATGGGGTAAGAAAGTGTACACCTCAACTTTAGCTATTGGAGATCTTAACTGCCAGTTCCATATGCCAAAATATCAACAGCATACCTTGGAACTTATGAAACAAAACATTTCATCTTTACCTGACACTAATACTTCCAAGGAGTTAGCAGATGATCTGTACTCTACTTCTCAAGTAGCTAAACACTCCCTGCACTGCGGAATCAATGCCCTAGAAGCCTCAAGTAGGGCCGCTGTGGAAGGTTCGCTCATTAGGAGGCACACATGGCTAAAAGAACAGTCACTGCCTGATCATGTAAAATCTGGACTACTTGATGCCCCCCTGGGTAAAGACTGCTTGTTTGGATCAAAAGCAGAGGAGGCCATCAAAAAGTTGGAGGATAAAGCTAAATCTATGCAAACATTAAAAAGACTTCCTCCACGTTCAACCTCCCAGATTCAGCAGAAATTTTCCCTCTAAGCACTGGTCTTTCCCAGCCCCCAATAGACAGGTTCTAGGGAGGCCTCACAGAGACAGACTAGACCACAACCAAGGCCAGTGAAAAACAAAGCAGTGGCCCTCCACCACTTCCACAACAGGGAATTCTAAGTTCACTCACTACTCTAAGAACATGCAGTGACTCTCACTCCACCTCCTATCAAAGGATAGGAGGAAGGCTATCTCTTTACAAACAAAATTGGCTGTCTGTAACAAAGGGCCAATGGGTTTTACAATGCATTTTCCAGGGCAACAAATTTACCTTCCAAGAAGTCCCAGTCTTATCAGGTTACCCAAATCTACCTCCAAATCAGTGGGCAGAAGCATTAAAACAAGTGCACTTACTCCACGCCCAAGGGGCAGTGGAGCCTGTACCACAGGAGCAAGCAGAAAAAGGAGTTTACTCCAGACTGCTCCTAGTGCCAAGGAAAGAAGGCACTTGGTGACCCGTCCTCGACCTGCCCACTTTAAACACCTTTCTAGAGGTCCCAGAATTCAAAATGCTAACTCTTCAAAAGCTGTTACCAATGCTGGGCAAAAATGCATGGCTAGCCACTCTAGACCTGAAGGATGCCAGCCGTCATATACCCATAAGGGAATCTTGCAGAAAATACCTGCACTTCGGGGCAGGTTCACAACACTTTCAGTTCTCTGTGCTACCCTTTGGCTTATCTATGGCTCCCAGAGTCTTCACAAAATGCCTGGCTCCAGTGGATGCCTTCTGCAGACAGCAAAACATCCAGATTTACCCTTAGGACGACTGCATAAATACAAGCCGACAAAGAGAAGTTACTACAGGACCTGCTCTTTATACAAATGACTCTAATCTGTCTAGTGTTCACTATCAACAGGAAAAAAATCAAACCTAAACCCCTCCAACCAGATCACCTTCTTGGGCACACGCCTAGACACAGCCTCCCAGACGGCCTTTCTCTCACCAGAAAAATAAAGCTTTCTGCCAGATTCATTTCCCAGTTAGCTCTCAGAAAAAAAACTCACAGCAAGGAAAATTCTGCAAGCACTGGGTTACATGTCATCCTGCATTCTAATGGTCCCCCTGGCCAGGCTGCACATGAGAACTCCAGTGGTACCTAAAGAACCTTTGGTGTCACCACTGTCAATATATGGAGACCACTCTCTCCCTCATTCAGTGCATAAGGAACACGTTTCTTTGGAGGGCAGAGGCCTGCAGTCAGAACAAGGGCCTTCCCTTCACCTACCTACCACAAGGCCAGACTGTCACCACAGCTGCCTCAGACCTAGCTTGGGGTGCTCATTTAGACACCCGCTGCACACAAGGCTCTTGGGACCTCAGGCACCTTCATTGGCACATCAACCTAAAAGAAATGATGGCAGTTCACAAGGCTGTCATATCCTTCCAAGGCCACCTAAAACCAGGGGTCCTCCTCATAAAAACAGACAATACCACAGTCATGTGTTACATCAATAAGCAGGGGGGGGTGCACTCCTACCCTGTCTGCCGACTAGCCATGATCCTCTGGCAAACAGCCTCACCCATGGGCCTACACCTGATAGCCCAGTACATCCCAGGAGCAAACGGCACCCTAGCAGACCATCTAAGCAGAAGCTACTTAGACCCCAACGAGTGGAAACTTCAAAAGGGGACATTACTCTTGTCACCCAGGCCTGGGGGACACTAGAGGTGGACCTCTTCGCCTCCCAACACAACAGTCAGCCGCAAGCATTCTGCACAAGGGAGTTCCACCCCCTAGCTTGGAAAGTGGATGCTCTTTCATTCCAGTGGACCAATCTCTTCATTTATGGATCCCCCTGCCATTACTCCCAAGGGTACTGCTCAGTTTAAGGCTGGAAGGACCAAAAGCCATCCTTATATCACCAGATTGGCCCAGGCAGTATTGGTACCCCTTGCTGCTCAGCCTGTCCAAGGAGCCTTACAGGCCCCTGCCATTAACTGCAGACGACCTGACCCAACCCAGAGGGAAGATTCTACATCAAACCTGCACACACTCAAACTTTTTCTGCATGGTTTATCCCCCAGGGACCAAGGGTAACCCACAGTTGAGCAAGCAGGTCATAGACATTATTAAGGAAGCCAGAAGGACCAGCACCAGGAAATCTTACTCGGAGAAATGGAAAAGATTCAACTCCTGGTGCCTATCTAAAGGTCACAGCAGCTCCCAGCCATCCCTCCCACTTATTCTGGGCTACCTAGCGGAGGTACGTAACAAGGGCCTCTCCTTTTCCTCCATTAAAATCCATGCCTCAGCCGTTAAAGTACACTTTCATGTTGAACAGCCTGTCTTCTCTCGCCCTTTGACTAAGCAATTCCTCAGAGGTGTATTTAACATTAGGCCCCCTAGAAGGGCACCCACTCCAGCCTGGGACCTGAACTATGTCTTAGAAAAACTTACATTGCCTCTCTTCGAACCAACTACATCAGCAGACCTAAAACACCTTTCCTGGAAGACCGCAATCCTCTTGGCTATTACTTCAGCTAGGAGGGTGTCGGAATTCATGGCCACTGAACCCTTCATTATCTTCCATGCAGACAGGGTGTCTCTCTGGGCTAATCCCAAAGGTAGTATCAGATGTGACCCTAAACCAGGCTATTCATCTCCCCTTTTTTCCAAACCTCAGAATAAAGGTGAGAGAATTTTTGCAAACACTGGATGTGCACAGACAGTTAAAATACTGGACAGAACAAAGTCCATTAGGAAGACTGATCAGCTGTTGGTTGCCTTCTCCCCAGGGAAAGAGGGGAAGCCTATGTCCAAACAGATAATTTCTAAATGGATATCTCACTGAATACAATTCTGCTACAGTTTTCATGGAAAAGCTCCTCCTAAATCTATCAGAACACATTTCACTAGGGCAGCCTCTACTTCCACTGCCTTCCTTAGAGGAGTACCCACCAGGGACATCCTGGAAGCTGCCACTTGGACCTCGGTCCACACCTTCACCAAACACTACCACCTGCCTCTGTTCTCCAGGGCTTAGGCAGGCTTTGCCTCTGCAGTCCTGCAAGGCATGCTAGCTCAATCCTAGGAATTTCATACTCCCCTTCCTCAGCTTTGGGAATACTCCCATAAGTGATGACTGCAACAGTGAAACACGAAGAACATAGTACAATTGTATACACTTACCATGAATATAGATGTTAGAGTGTATTCATTGTTACAGTCCTATTTTCCCTCCCACCTTCCCCCTTAATCTTATCCTTTTTGGAAACTGACTGTCATTCTTGTGGCCTTGGGCCTCCGCAGCCTCTTTAAACATTTCCTTCAAGGGGCTCCTACAAGTTAGGGCAAGAAAAACTGATGTAATTGCGCCGGCTGCTCTCCTTTTTACCACTGATGATCTGACATCAGTCCACAGGCAACAGCAGCCGGCACTGGGGAAAAACTTTACTATGGTATTCAGGCTGACCGAGGACTACCCAGCAGGGATAACCTACAAGTGATGACTGCAACAGTGAATACACTCTAACATCTACATTTATGGTAAGTGTACACAACTGTACTTTCTGTCAACTGCTTCATTCTCAAGGCAAGTCTTTAACTTACACACTAATAGTAAGAATTACTATAATAAGATATCGTACGTATGGATCTGTTGTCATTATGTAAGAAAATATAGGTGGCTTTTTGGTCAGAGTTAACATTTACATGGGAGAACTGATACCCGGTCCAATAGTATGTGTTCCTTAATTCTCAGTAGTCCTCATGGTTGGAATATTCATGACATCAGGCAAGGGAGATGTTGAACAGTGGGCACACATACATGGGTGATGGTATTGATGGTTCTAATCTGGAATTACTCGCATCTTTTGCATGTGCGGTAGTAGTTTGTTGGTATTTTCACAGAATGTCATACCTCCCAACCTCTTAGTGCAAAAAATCTGGACAAGCCAGAAAGATTGGGAGGACAAAGGCCCAAACATAGGGACAGAGTTTAAGTATTGGTCACATAAACCTTATTGGAAATAAAGGTAGTAATACATATATTCCGATGGATTTAAAGTCGGACACAAAATTGTTTGTCTGTAGTTAGTAGAATGTATTGATGTCAACATTCAGTAAAGCACCAGAAATCCACAGATGTGTGAGGAACAACCCAAACACGAGTCCAAACTCTGAACATTCTGTGAAAGTCAGGACAGTTGAGAGGTATGCAGACTGTCAGTCTGGTGGTAGTGTAATATTACCAAGCTGGTCATTGTTTAGTACAGCAGACAGCTGGGGAATGCTGTGGGCATGTTGACTGAAGTGCAGTACTGCAGAAATGGGCAGATGTTAATGTCTGCAGCATACAAAATCCCAGACTGGAATACAGGCGGGTGTGGCCTGGAGTCGCATTATACTGACAGTCCCACTGGCCACGCCTGTACACTTGGTAAAAATTAGTGCAGTTTTGTTGGCCCTTCGTTGAAATGACCTTATAGGTTTAAATAACAGTGTGTATAAAGATGCTGTTTTTCGATTTGGTGTCATATGATTTGTATACCATGTGATTCTTTGGTGTCGTATGATTTGTATACTATGTGATTCTTTGGTGTCATATGATTTGTATACCATGTGATTCCTTGGTGTCGTATGATTTGTATACCACATGATTCTTTGGTGTTGTGATTTTTAAGTAGGTATTTAAAGTGTGTGTTTAATGTTTGTTTGTCTTGCCTGAAGCAGCGTCGGTGAATGTGAAAGTTTTACTTGCAACATTAAACTCAGAGCTCAAAGCTCGTTGTTCTTTACTACTTGTTTATTTTATTTTGTCCTTTGGATTTGGTTTGTCTGGATTCACATCAGGCTTTTTTGATCTTCCCCTGCATGTTATGAAAACTACTATATCTTCACATATACTACTAGACTACCTGTTAGCATTGCTGAGCACAGCGCAGCACAAACATGCTTAAACACACCTGAAAATAATTACATCCGGTTTCTATTTTTAGATGTCTGGCGAGTGTCTGCCATGTATGTATGAGCTCTACTCAGCTCTGCTACACTCCGCGCCATGCAAATGTAAATGGGGAAAAAAAATAAATTTAATTGATTAATTGCATCCTTTTTCTGTTTTTAGATGTCTGCCAGGTGTCAGCTGTCTGTATGTGAGCACAACTTGACATTGCTGTGCTCCACGCCATGCAAGCGTACAGTAAAAAAAAATTAAAAAATATGAAAAAAACATAACTCATCATAAAAATGACTAAGACAGTTGACACACTTCACAACATTACAACAGTGGCGGGGAGCATTACAAGGAGCCTCGCACTCATCTGCAGCCACAGGGAGCCACTACACCTGTCCCTACACTGATTCAATAGCCATGTTCCTATGCTCTCCCTCTGCAATGCACCATCATTACTATGCATGGCATGCTGCCGAGGGGAAACCATGGCAGTGTACACTGATGCAGTCTGTGTAGGCTCTATACTGTGTCTACATGGATTTTTATTAAATCCTGGGGTTGGTTTTGATATGTAGATGGTGAGTTCTCATTTGGAAGGATGTCAGCAATGTACATACTTGAGAGTAGAATAAGTATTGCCAGTACAGAGTTTTTTTTTTTTTTTTATAGGTATGGGGTTATAGTGGGGAGGAAGCATTGGACGTGAGCTGTATTGTTAGAAAAGTAAAGTTCTCTTGCAAGAAAGGCTTGCAGAAGGTGCAGTAAGTGGGTAAGGTTAAGATGAAGGTGTGCTGTGCAGTTATGAAAGGGAAAAAATATACTTGGTAGATAAGAGATGAGAGAGTAGTGGTGTATAGTTATACCTGGGTAGTGTTGCTAAGGTGCTGAATTTAGGCGAATGTTTTAGTGGGGACAAGAGAAGGGAATGGAATTACTTGTTTCTGTCTTTGTGTATTTAGAATATATGGAAGAGACTGAAAAGGAAGTGAAATGCTCAGAGGATAGTTTTGATGCTAGTTTTGGCTGTCTGAGTACTTTGTAAATGACTGAAAAAGAGTAGTAATTTTAGCTCAACTTAAGACAAATTGTTTAAAGGATAGGCTCCAGCCTGACTTTTACCTAGACTGTGAACAAACAGGAGGAGGACAGACTGTCTGGCTTACCTGCAAACTAAGTAATAGTTTTAGAGGAGGTAAGATCAACCTGCCTGCTGCTTAGGCAAAAAAAAAAATGAAAAAAAGGAGCATCACTGACGTAGAATCAGTTTTGGAAGGATATAGGTAGCATAGCTGCCATCTGTGGCATACAGGGGAGGGGATGGTCTCTGAGCCCTAGTTGCCACTCTGGGAGTAGCTCGATAGAGGTGGTGTAAAGCTAATTAATATGGTAGCTGTTGTAGAAGCTTACTAGACATGTCTGCAAGACAGGGGAAGAAGTAAAATTATCACAGGCTAGTTTTGATGGTCTTTTTCTTACGCCTGCTGGCGTAATTTATAACTGGTGAAAATAGAGAGCAGTGATTGTAGCATAATGTTAAGACAAATAAGATAGGACCAGTCAATTTCCTACATAAACTGTGAGCTAACTGAGAGGACAGGTTATACGTCTTCTTGCCACTTAAGGTAATAGTTTGAGGAGTAAAATAAATCAGCCTAAGTACCCCTAGGCTGTGGGGAAAATAGATTAAGGAAGATGACGGAGTGAGGTGGAATCAGTTTTGGAAGAGTAGAAATAGCTTCTTTCTTCATTGAAACCTAGGGAAGTTGAGTTAATTGCATATTAACCATGGAGAAGGAAGGAAAATGAAGGAAGTGAGGCTGCGTTCTACATTAGAACATGCTAGTGGGAACAGATGTCCCAAAGCAGTACTATGTAAAGAGTGATTTGTTAACCAACATCAGTTTTATAGGAAACTTATACTTCAGCAGCTGCTTTTTAACTGAGTTTTGCACCTCTCTTGATTTTAGTGCCACTCTTCTACTTTCTTCAGAAGTCACACCTGACTGTCACAGATCTTCTTTCATATTTTGGTTGGATGTCCTTTTTTCTTTTTGCCTTCTTCCCATTTCGTCCAGATCTTTTTGTAAAATCTTTTCCTGCACATGTGCACAAACCACCTGAAAACGTATCTGTTTTACCTTCTGTGCAATTAGAACTACTTTGGCTTCTGCTCTGATATTGTCATTTCTCCTGTCCAACATACATCCTGCCACCCTTCTTGGACTTTCAACTACCATCACCTGTAGCGTCCACTCTCTGAAGCTCTGTCTCCATTGCCTAAGTTTCTGTACCATACAGAAATGTTGGCTGCATGCACCAGTGTTTTCATTTTCTCTGCCATTCTTCGGCTTCACACTTTTCTCAACACTCTGTGCTATTTGGCTGCAACATGTCTGATTCTAGCTTTAACCTCCTCATTCAGACTTCCATTCTCCTCAAATACCCCTCCCAGATTCTTAACCTTTTCCACACTTTTTCCATTTACCTCACTTTTCAGCTTCTTTTGAATTCCTCCATTTGCTGCCATGATGGCTGTTCTTATCTGTATTCCATTTCATTACATGTACCTTCAGTTTTACATTCCATTCCCCTAGCATTTGCTGAAGGTCGTGTTCAGAGTCTGCTTGTAATGACACACCATCTGCATACAGAGGCTTTAGTGGTTTATCCCCTCTAAGCTGTTCGTTAATGTAGTCCATTACTAGTATTAACAGGAGTAGGATCAGAGCTGAACCCTGATGCATGCCCACCCCACTGGGACCCGCCCCCCCCCCCCCTGCGAGTTGTTCATACTTGAGTCATTGGATCTTTGTACATAACCTACCCAAGTCTGCCAATGTGTTTTGTAGTTTGAGCCATTTCAGGACTGTCCAGATTAGATTTCTTAGAACCTTTTCATATGCTTCCTGTTAGTCTAGGAATGCCCATTTGGACTCTTTCCTCATCTCCAGTTTTTATAGGTTCATAGGTTCATACTAGGCTATCTGCCCTAGGACATTTATAAGCCCAGCCAGTGTGTGTTTGGCTTTCACCACCCATTTTAAATTAATTTTGCTATGCCCTTTTTCGAGGTTAGTATACTGTGCCTCTGTCTAACAGTGACACAGAAGTGATACCCAGGGTAAACCTACGATCTCCCATCCACTCATCAAGATTCCTCTTGAAGAGAGTCAGAGGGACTCTGCCTAACCTGGACTGGGATTTTGTTCCAGAGTGAAGGGAGCCTCTGGGTTATGAATCTGTCCCTCCAGCATGTCCTATTTATTTCAGTGCTGAGGTTCAAGTCTCTCGAGCGTGTAGCTTGATGGGATTTGGATTTTCTGAGTTGCAGCATGTTGATTAATTCCGGGTTGGACATGGCTTTATACGTCAGGCACAGATCGCCTCTGAGCAGGCGGTATGCCACTGAGTAGAGCTGGAGTTTCTTTAACCGGGCAGCATATGGCATCTGTTTGAGCCCTTTGATCCTCTTGGTGAGGTACTTTTGGGGTCTTTCCAGTTGCTGCAGGTGTCTGGTAAGGTACATCCCAAAAGGGGCATCGTACTCTGATGTTCATCGTGTTTCACTGTTGCAGTCATGACTGTAGGGTTATCCCCTGCCGGCAGGCAGCCCTCGGTCGGCCAGAATCCCAAAGTCTGGGTCCGGCATCGGCTGTTCAACCATGCTCCCTGACGTCAGAACGCCAGGAGTATAAAGCTGACAGCCGACGCCATCTTCTCCAGTCTTTCTTGCCGTGCGGTGATAGCAGTTCGCAAGTGCTGGTCGGTTGACTCCTGACGAATTTTTCTATATACTTCGGTCCGAAGACCTTCTTCTCCACTCAAAGCTAAGTACCCCGTTGGGGAAACTTTTTTCTTGCTCCACTCCGATGTCAGAAAAAGTTAATAATTGTATTTCATGTGGGAAGCAAATACCTCATAAGGATTTTTCATTCTTGTATTCCTTGCTTAGGCCCTGACCACGACGTCGCTAGTTGTCTGTTTTGTGCTAGATTCAATCAATGTACAATTAAGCGAAGGTACGATTTTGCTTTTCATTACTTCGGTAGGCGCTTTAACTACAAATGTCGTATGATACGGTTCCGGCTACTGGAGTTTACAAACGTCGCAGGGATAAAGACAGGCCTCTGAGGTCCAAATCTGATGATAGCGCACATGCGGAGCCAGCTTCAGGTTCGGCCGTCGTCAGTGAGGCGCTTTTGCAGCCCCTGTCGTCGGCCATTTCAGAACCGACTGCCAAAATGGACTCTCATGAGGAGCTGACCAGGCCTTTAAATATCTCTGTTGCAGGACCTTCGGACAATACTCCTTCGGATGGGTCCAGAGCCACTGTGCAGGTACCGGCTTCCGAAGGGGTTTTCAGGCCTACTCAGCTTCTAGTAAAGACAAAGGCAAAGACCCCTTCTAAATTAAAGACTTCAACACAGGCCTCTTCTGAACCGGCTCCCAAGTCACAGAAACAGTTACTCAAGATGGCGGAGGATTTACTTACTATGATTAGGGGTTCACATCCCCCTCCAGACAAAAGGCCAAGGCAGGATGTTTACTATGATTCCTCTGATCAGGCTTCTGTTTCCTCAGTTTCTTCTTCTGATCAGGAATATTCTTTCCCTCCTTATGAGGATTCTGATGCTGAAGAATCCATTCCTTCAGCTTCTCCTCCTGAGGATTTCTCTTTTGGGGAAACTTTGCATGAAATGAGGGAACATTTCCACTGGGAGGGGCAGGAGTATTCGGAATCCAAGAAAAGACCGAGGGATTTTCTTCTTCTTCCCCAACATAGACCCCTGGCTATTCCTCCTGTTTTGGATATTGTGGATGATGCCTTTTCGGAGGCTAACTTAACCCCTGACTCTTTTCCTCCTGCTCCTGTTAAGCCTGATAGATATTACAGGGTTCCTGATTCCCATCAGTTTTTATACAAGAACCCTACTGCTGACCCTGAAACCATTTCTCAGGGTCCTAAGGGAGTTGAGGCCGCTTCTGCCAAAACTCCCATTAATACTGAAAAGGATTCTCGATCCTTAGAAAGATGGGGCAAAAAGGTGTACACTTCTGCTACTTTGTCCATTAGGGCTTTAAACTGTTAGTTTCATATGCTTAAATACCAGCAATTTCTCTTGTCTGTCTTAAAACAAAAATTTACTTCCATTTCTGCCTGTGCAGATAAGGAATTACATGACTTATTGCATGCCACTGAAAAGGTTGGGAAGCATGGTGTACACTGTGGATTCGATGCCTTGGAGGCTTCTTGTAGGGCTGCGGCCTCTGTCACAGTCATTGGAAGTCATGCATGGCTAAAGGAACAAAATTTACCTGAACAAGTAAAGGCTAAATTATTGGATGCTCCTGTTCAGCATAATGTTTTGTTTGGATCTAAAGCTGAAGAGGTGATTAAAAATATGGAGGATAAGGTGAAATCCATGCAAACAGTTAAAGATTTCTTACAAGTACAGCCACCTAAATTTAGCAGGAATTGGCCTTCAAAAAATTGGTCCTTTCCCTCTTCAGACAGGCCTC
The DNA here is from genome assembly GCF_019279795.1 of Protopterus annectens. Classification (NCBI taxonomy): domain Eukaryota; kingdom Metazoa; phylum Chordata; order Ceratodontiformes; family Protopteridae; genus Protopterus; species Protopterus annectens. Next base: position 1,240,248,130 of record NC_056727.1, on the reverse strand, counting down.
AGAGGGGTAGATATAGAGGGAGGCCTCAATCACAAGCTGCTTGTAGACCAAGACAGTGGACTGCTTCCACCCCTAGGGGAGGAGAGGACAGGTCACAATCTCAAAGGAAACAAACTCAATGACTCCCTCTGTTGGGCTACAGGAACGTCTTGCCTGGAAGCCCCTCTCGGAAGAAAACTCTCTCTTTTTTTTATCAAAATTGGACTCAAATAACCCAAGACAAATGGGTTTTGGGTGTGATTTTAAGAGGTTACAAATTCCATTTTCATACCTTGCCAAGGCCAAGCGGATGGCCAGACCTTCCAAAACATCAATGGACGGAGGCCTTAAACCAGGTGGAAGCTCTTTTGGCTATGAATGCCATAGAACTGGTTCCTCTTTCAGAGATGAGAAAAGGTTTTTACTCAAGGCTCTTTCTAGTTCCAAGGAAGCAAAACTCATGGAGACCCATTCTGGATCTGTCGGTCTTGAACACCTTTCTAGAGATTCCAAAATTCAAGATGCTTACTCTACAGCAGCTACTTCCAATGCTGTCCAAAGATGCATGGATGGTAACTTTGGATTTAAAGGAGGCATATTTACACATTCCCATCAGGCAGGATCGCAGAAAATACCTCGGGTTCAAGGCCGGATCGAGGCACTTTCAATTCTCTGCGCTGGATTGTCTACTGCGCCCAGGGTCTTCACCAAATGCCTGGCTCCAGTAGTAGCTTACTGCAGACTCAAGGGAATTCAAATTTACCCTTATCTGGATGATTGTCTAATTCAGGCAGACAGCAAGGATGTCTTACTCCAGCATCTAGAATTTGTACAGAACCTCAAGTTCCTTGGATTCTCTGTAAACATAAAGTCAAATTTGACACCATCACAACAGATAACTTTTCTGGGTGCACTTCTAAACACTACAACCCAGATGGCATTTCTGACGTCCGAAAAACAATTACAGCTGGCTTCAACTTTCAAAACCTTGGCAAATCTAACTCGACTATCTGCAAGGAAATTCCTGCAGGCTTTGGGTTACATGGCCTCCTGCATCCTTCTCGTACCATATGCAAGACTACACATGAGGAAAATACAGTGGTACCTAAAAAGTGTATGGTCTCAGCATTGCCACAGTTTAGACAATACTGATCTCCGTCCTTCCTTGCCTTCAAAAGGAATTTCTTTGGTTGTCCAGGGCTTGTGCACGAAACAAAGGGAAACCCTTTCGTCTGCCTTTGCCACTCAGATTCTCACCACGGACGCCTCGGATTATGCTTGGGGAGCCCATTTTCAGGGCAATTGTCTGCAGGACCTTTGGACAAAGGATCAGAAGCACCTGCATATCAACTTAAAGGAAATGTTAGCCATTCAGAAAGCTTTATTGGCCTTCAGGAATCTTTTACAACCAGGACAACTACTAATACGGACAGACAACACCACAGTTGTGGTACATAAACAAGCAAGGGGGATCTCATTCCTACCCCCTATGCAAACTAGCCATGGATCTATGGAACACAGCTCTAGCTTGCAATCTGGATCTTCAAGCTCAGTTTCTACCAGGGAAACAAAACCTCCTGGCAGACAGTCTGAGCAGAAACCTTTCAGATCCACACGAGTGGATGCTGGACACCAAAATATTCAGGATGATAACAGCAGTCTGGGAATGTCCTCACATAAACCTCTTTGCATCCCATCTCAATCATCAACTACAGAATTTTTGCACCAGGACTTTCCACAGAGAAGCTTGGAAAGTGGATGCCCTGTCATTCAGTTGGAGGAACCTCTCAGGATATGCCTTTCCGCCACTTCCTCTTCTTCCACGGGTTTTATTGAAAATAAAACAGGACAAGCCCAAGATGATAATCTTGCTGGCTCCAAATTGGCCTTGGCAGTTTTGGTATCCAGCTCTAAAAAACCTATGTCTGGAGCCCCTTTGGGTTTTACCTCATTCTCCAAACCTTCTGTCCCAGCATCAGGGTCAGGTTCTACACTCTCATGTCAGAACTCTCAGCCTGGCAGCCTGGTTAATCCAGGGCCTTTGATTTCTTCTTTACTGCCCAAGCAGGTTATGGATGTCATTTTAGAAGCCAGACGTCCTAGCACTAGAAAATCTTATGCAGGAAAATGGAAAAGATTTTGTTCCTGGATGCAGGCTCAGGATTCTGATCCTCTTCTTCCTAACATTCCTTTAATTTTACTTTACTTGACAGATCTCTTACATAAGGGTCTCTCTTTTTCTTCCATTAAGATACATGCCTCTGCTATTTCTGCTCATAATACGGACCCTCCCATCTTTTCCCACCAGCTCATGAGACCGTTTCTCAGAGGAGCTAAGAACTTAAGACCTCCTAGATCTCCTCCCATTCCTGCTTGGGATCTCAACTATGTTTTGGAAAAACTAACCTTGCCTCCTTTTGAGCCTGCTGCCTCTTCTGACATCAAGTTTTTATCTTTGAAGACAGCGATCCTGTTAGCCCTAACCTCTGCCAGGAGAGTTTCAGAGTTACAAGCTCTTATGGCTGTGGAACCTTATATTATTTTTCGACAGGGTATCTCTGAGGACAAATCCTACCTTCATGCCTAAGGTGGTTTCCAAAGTGGCTTTAAATCAAACTATCCACTTTGCCAACCTTTTTCCCCTCTCCTCAATATAAAGGGGAAAAGATCTTACATTCCTTGGATGTACACAGACAACTACGTTTTTACCTGAACAGAACCAAGGACATCAGAAAATCAGAACAATTGTTAGTTTCTTATGCTTCAAGTTCCCAAGGTAAAGCCATTTCGAAACAGACCATTTCTAAATGGATTGCTCATGGAATCAGATTTTGTTGTTCTCACCTTGGAAAGCAAATCCCAGGGAGTATACGGACTCATTCCACCAGAGCTGCTGCCACTTCTGCGGCCTTCCTCAGGGGAGTTCCTACCCAAGGACATTTTGGAAGCTGCAACTTGGAGTTCAGTGCATACTTTTTCTAAGCACTACAATCTACCTCTCTACTCTAAGTCTAGGGCAGGCTTTGCCTCTGCAGTCTTGCAGGGCCTTTTAGCCGCCCCTTCCTCTTTATGACCACCTCCCTTTCTTTCAGCTTTGGGATTCTACCCTACAGTCATGACTGCAACAGTGAAACACGATGAACATAGTACAGTTGTGTACACCTACCATAAATGTAGATGTTAGAGTGTCTTCACTGTTGCAGTCTGGGTTTCCCTCCCTCCTGTCCCCTCTTATTTCTACTTTTGTGTATTTCCTGTTTTCACCATTCTTCTGAGGTGTATTTGCAAGGGTTATGGGACCTTTTTCATTTTGGGACTCCTGACATCTGGGGCAAGAAAAACTGGAGAAGATGGCGTCGGCTGTCAGTTTTATACTCCTGGCGCTTTGACATCAAGGAGCATGGTTGAACAGCCGACGCCGGACCCAGACTTTGGGATTCTGGCCGACCAAGGGCTGCCTGCTGGCAGGGGAGAACCCTACAGTCATGACTGCAACAGTGAAGACACTCTAACATCTACATTTATGGTAGGTGTACACAACTGTACTTTATGGGCCTGATGAGGGATGAGTAAAGAGGCACGATGACCTCCCCTGATCTAGATGTGAATCCCTTCATGATTAGGTGGGCTCTATAAAATGTTTTTCTAACCACTTTGGCCATGTGGTTGTCATATGAGAGATTGCTATCAACCAGGTCCCAGTTTTTCTCCACCATCTGTTCCACTGCAAACATTGGGTCATTTGTGCTATATCGTCTGAATCTGAACTTCTCATCTCCTTTCTGTCTTTCTACTCTTGCACATTAGTTTATCAATCTCCCTGTCCAGTAGTTTCATACGGTGTAACAGGAGTTTGACACCTCTGTATTGCTCAGAACTGTGAATGTCTCCTTTTTCTTGTACACTGGCACTGGAATGCTTTTTTCCAGTCATCTGGGATATGCCTTTCTGTCCATACTGCTATGACTACCCATGGAAGCCATTTCTTCCCTGACTCATCCAAAAACTTTATATATGCCATGTTTATATTTGAGCCTGCTGTTTTTCACTGACTTCATGGGTTGTTGTTCCTCTTTTGTTGAAGACTGTTTATGGGACAGTACAATTTCTGTGAGTTTTTCATTCATTCAGAAGCTGCTAGAAGTGCTCTTTCCGTTTGCCTTTGGTGTCCCGGGGCTGGTGAGCAGATTGCTGTTGGCATCCATTATCAGTGGTGTCCGGATGACTATCTTTACTTTTCTATCTTTTCCTTGGAACCTGATAGTTGTAATGCTGTTTGCTGAGTTGCTTTCCAGAAGCTGGTAGAGTGCTTGTAATGTCTTGATCTGATGTACTTTTCATTCGTTCCTCAATTAATTGGTTCAGATCTGATCCTTGGATCCAATTTGGCCACTTTCTGTAGATTCTAGGATCCAACTCTCAAGCTCCTCTCTTGCCCATAATGCCCCTCACCGCTGTGTTACCTCAGATTTTGTTTGTTGCTGTACGGTTCCTTCAGGATTCGGATCTCCCTAGCTCATTGTGGGTTTAGTTGAGTTTACAAATTTATATTTTTTGTCTTTAAATTTTATTTTCTTGTTAATAGTTTTCCCTTACATCTTTTCTAAACATTTCTAACAGCACATTAGTTTATCATATCATATATGAGCTTCCAAGCAGTTTCCACCAGGGAATTCTCCGCTTTTCAAAGACTTCTCTAGAACATCCCACTGAAGAGATTCCTCTGAAGAAGTCATGCAAGAGGAGGCACTTGGATTTTGTGCAGGAGTCCCTCACAGCGGAAACAGATTTTGATGAAGGGGAAGGGTTCCCCTGGATCTTCATCTGAAGATGTCTCATTTTGTGACATCTTGCAGGTCCTTCACCAGAAAGGTGGTTGGTCTTCCCAAACCCCTTCCCCACAGATGAGCTTATAGACCTTGTCTCCTTCAAAGCATTGGAAGGAACCAGACTCTGTGGAACCAATTCCCAAATGCCTGGACAAAAGTTTGAGTGACTCCTCTGACAGACAGTACTGGACCAAGGGAATCCCTGTAGATGCTATGTTTGTTATGGCAGCCGCCAAAAAGGAGCTGGCTGAACAGAGCTCCACTGTCCATTCCCCCTCATAGGGAGTCTAGAGCATTGGACAGGTTTGGGAAGTGAGTGCATGCTTCAGCGACCTTAGCCTTACAATTGCTGAATTACCTGGCATATTTCACTAGGTTACAGAGAAACTCCAAAACTCTACCCCTGGGTCCATGTCCGCAGAGGAACAAAAGTCCTTTTACTGCAATCCATTACAGATGCGTCCATGAGATTAATGTCATACACAGCAGAAGGTTCCTCACGTGTGGCTGGTTCAGGAATAGCCATTAGGAGACAAATGACTGGATGCGGCTGTGCGATTTTTGCAGTGCCCTTCAAGGAGTCATTCATCAACACTCCTTTTGATGGATCTTCTTTGTTTGGGCAGACACTTTCTGCAGTGAACAAGGTGGGGAAGACCTTGTCTGCTGTGGGAGTCTGTTTTTCTACCCAGCAGACACCTTTTTCTAGGAATTAATGTGGTGGTAAAAAGATGTGGTTCAGGAAATCTCAAGGCCTTTTCCAAGAGTCACCCACAGATTTTTCACCCAGAGGCAGGGGGGAAGTAGCTATAATGGAAGATGCTGCCCATGCTGCAGAGGGGTTCTACAGAATTGAAGGTCCTGAGATTCCTTCTCAGACAAATCCTTTCAGTGCTCCTGAAAGGTTGCCTGACTGTCCTTCCCTGGAGACAGTCAGGGGCACTTGTCCTTGCACCTAAAAGCCTGGCTAGCCATCAAAAAAGATTCTTGGGTGCAAAGGATCATATCCAGAGGATATTTCATTCCCTTTTTACAGGTACCCCAAAGGAAAATTGTTTCCCCAGTGTTACTCCCAGTCAGAGGGAGTTAGCAGCTGTAGAGGTTCAAAAGCTGCTGGACAAAAGACTCATCCAAGAGGCTCCCCCCAGACCAGAGAGGACCCAGAATTTACTCAGGGTAGTGCCAAAGAAAACGGCAGACCCCTAGGACCCATCTCAGTTATCAGAATCGGTTTGTAAAGAGTTCCAAATTCCGGATGGTCACTGTTCAGTTCATTCTGCCTCTCCCACAGAAGGGATGACAGGATGTGCTCTAGTGATCTTCAAGACTCTTACTATCGCATCAAAATGAACAGGCTGTCTCAAAGATACCTATGCTTCTGGCTGGAAGCCAGTCATTACCAATTCAAAGCCCTGCCCTTCGGAGTCTTCACTGCCCCCAGGGTGTTCACCAAATGCATGGCATTGGTATCAGCTCGTCTAAGACTGCTGATATTCAGTGTTTTTTTTTTTTTTTTTTTTATATTATAACATAATAGACTACTGTCTCCTTATCGCACCCACCAGGCATCTTCTGGAAAGAGCCAGGGATTACTTGCTTCAGCTATTTCACTCTGTGGAAGTTACAATCATTCTGAGCAAGTCACAACTTCAACCAGTTCAAGTCGGTTTACAGGGGCTCATCTAGACACAGTTGATTTTTTAGCTCTTTTGCCTTAAAACAGAGTTCTTACTTTGAAATCGCACATCATTTTTTTTTTTTTCTCATCCGCCTCCTCCAGCAAAAATTGTACTCTAAACCCCTAGGGTCAATGGCTGCTGCAGTAACTTTAATACCCGCTGCTTGTCTTCATATGAAAATTCTTCAGTGGTCTTCATCGACATCCAACAATAAAATTATCTCCTGTTTGCAGAAAATCCCTGCTGTGATGGATACACTCTGAAGAAATTTGTCAAGGGCATCCATTTATTCTTCCTCCCTGAATACCATGTTGACCACGGACACCTCCGAGTTGAGGTGGGGGCATTACTTGGGACGGACCTTTCAAGGCATGTAGTCCACAAGAGACCAGTTTGCATATAAATGTCCTGGAGATGAGAACGGTGCTTCTAGCATTGCAGGCCCTTCAGAGCTCTTTTCCACTAGAGGAATGGACATGTTAGTAGTCTGGTAAGTCAACAAGCAGGGGAGAACTGGATCATACCCCCTTTACTGAGAATGCAGTGAGAGTTTGGCAGTGGGCGATCTCCAACCCCCTTCTTTTAGCGATGCACATATACTGGAGAAATCCAACATCTTAGCGGATAAGCTCAGCAGGACCGTCCTGATGTCTCATGAGTGGTCTGTCAATCAGTGGCAAATATGATCTTCCACAAATGGGGTCAGCCATGCTGCGGTCTGTTCCCCTCTCCCCTCAGCAAATGCTGCAGATTCTTTGCTCTAAATCCCCCTCAGGAACATTCAAGGAGAGATGCTTTAGTCCATGTTTGGCCCTCTTGTCTCCTTTATGCTTACCATCCCCTGCCTCTAATCCTTAAGTTTCTTCAGAAAGCGCTCTGGTTGAGGAGCAGAGTAATACTCATTGTCCCCTTCTGGCCTCTGCAAGTTGTTTCCCTTCCTATGGTCTCAACTAGTATGTCATCCATGGATATTGGATCCCAGTCCAGACCTCCTGTCACACCCATCAGGGATATTTCATCCAGCCATTGCAGGCCTCAAGTTGACTGCATGGTTTCTCCAATTCCAGTGATGGCTAGACATTCCAGGCTTTCCTCCCCAGTTCGCCAAATTTTTGTTGTCTCACAAACCTTCGGCTAGGAAAATTTATAAGGAGTAAATGGAAGAGGTTTTCTTCTTTTTGGGCTCATTAGAGAGGGTTGGATCCTTTCACTACTCCACTCCCAGCTGTTTTAGATTTCCTTGCCTCCATCTTTCAAAGACAAGGCAAGTTTCTCCACCATCAAAGTTCAGTTAGCTGCCATCTCCAACTACCACATCTGCGATAATGCTTCTTCTTTGGCTTCATCTAAATTATGTAAGGCCTTTCTTAAAGGTACTTTTTTTTACATAAAGCCCAGTTAGGAACCCCACCTTTAGGAGCCAGCTTTGGTATTACAGATTTTGGTGCATTCTCCTTTTGAACCTTCAGCTAAAGTAGACCTTAAGTTTCTGTCTTGGAAAACTGTCTTTTTGGTGGCCATAACTTTGGCATGACAAATTTCTGTACTCCAAGTACTCTCTTCAAAACCACCATATTTAATTTTTCACAAAGGTAGTTACTTTACGCACTATTCCTTTCTTTCTACCAAAAGTTGCCTCTGAAACCAATATCAATCAAGTGATCAGATTGCCAGTTTTCTTTCCCATATTACCAGTTTTCTTTCCCAAATTTGTCAATAAAGCAGAATATACCCTTCATCTCTTAGATGTGCTAGACAAGTTTGCTTTTACCTTCATAGAACTAAGGAATTTAGAAAAAACGATCAATTGTTTCTCTTTCTAGCAATAAGATGTCAGAATTAGTCTCCAAAACTACACTAGCCAAATGGATAACAGATTGTATTTCCTACATTTATGCCTTGAGAGGCTTAACTGTGCCAATACAACCAAAAGTACACTCTGCTAGGTCAACAGCCGGGTTCACTACAAAAGACCGAAAACCCACAAGACCGTTCGTAATCCCGAGACCAAATACCCGAAAGACGAGAAGACCGACAGACCACAAGCGCGAAATTCAAAATCGCGGAGGATCAACACACATACAGTACACACATACACACAGTGTCCCCCCAACAAATAATCCTACACTATAGTTAAGCAGGGGGGGCAAGCCCCCCACACCCACCCTACTTTAATATTCTAACTCCGAGATCGCACAAACTCACACCCACACATTACAGGCCCACACACACACACACACACACACACACACACACACACACACACCAGCCCTCACAAATACACTTACACACAGATACTTACCTGAACCGCAACACCAGAAGCACTAACTCAATATCCCTTGACATCGGGATTTTGAATTTCACGCTTCTGGTCTTTTGGTAATGTGGGGTATCGGGCTTCTGGTCTCAGTAATTTGGATGTCTGGATTCTGAGCATTCGGTATTTCATAGGGAACCCCAATAGCCACATCAGCTGCCTTTTGGGTTAGAGCCTCAACTAATAACATTTGTGCAGCTGCCACATGGTCTAATGCTCATACTTTTATTGCCCATCACAAATTGGACATCATCTTCAGAAACAGAGCTGCATTCGATTCTGCGATTCTGTGGAGCATCCTTCCATGAGGGCCACCCAAGATTACTGTAGGTGGGAACTCTGTCCCATTCATTCGGGAATAAATGAAGATGACAGCATCCATTATAAAAGTTATGTACTCACCATAAGTATGAACCTGTGTTTTCCATTCTTATTGTTCCTCAACCCCCCCACCCACCCACCTTATCCCATCCATGTGTTTTGGAGAGGCATAATGAAATTGTTCACTGTTGCAGTCATCACATTTGGGTTATCCCTGCCAGGGTAGCCCTTGGCTGGTCCGAATACCAGAGGCTTAGTATTTCTGTGTCTGTTGCTGTCGCTTCAGGACTGACGTTAGGTCGTCGGTAGTATAAAGTAAGGCAGCCGACGCCATTACATCAGTCTTTCTTGCCGCGGAGCCCAAAGCAGAAGCATTTCGCACGAGTGCCGGTCGGCCACTATGTGAGTTTTGTCTACCGAATTGAAGTTGAAGTCTTCTAAAGCTAAGTACACCATTGGGGATCTTTTTTTCTTTAACTAACTGATGTCAGAAAAAGTTAACAATTGTCTCGCCTATGGAAAGCAAATACCACACCGAGACTTTCATTCTTCCTGCGTCAGTTGTTTAGACCCGACCACAACATCCCCCGCTGTCACTTCTGTGCTTTGTTCAATGCCAGAATTGTCCGTCGTCAGGCCCTTATTGTAGCTAGATATTTTCGCTTACAGTCCTCTAACTCCAATATGGCTTCAGTAAGCCATCCAACAGCAGGTCTTCCGAAAAAGCATAAAGATAGACGGACCGCACAGGTCCAAATCTACCACGATCATCCATTAAGCTTTTAGTCAGTTCTCCGGTCCTTAGTGAGGTGCTTTCACAGTCCCTGATGCCCACTTCTGTGGATTTGCAGGCCGCTACAGAGACCCTTTCGGAGTCCGGTATGCTGCAAAACTCTTCTTCGACTAAGGATCCTGCGGTCGTCTCTACCTTGGATGGGTCCGGAGCTGCTGAGCAGGCACCGGCTTCCGAGGAAGTCCTTCGCACTACCGATTCTCGACACAAACCATCTTTTGCGACTTCTGTTCTTTCGAAAACGACCGAGTTTCTTAGGCCCAGGGTATGAACCACACCCAAGAAACTGACCCAATCTCAGGCAACTTGTTTCCTTGCCTCAGTCTCAAATGCTTAAAATGGTGGAAGACCTCATCATGCTGATCAAGGGAAGCTAAGCTACCCCCTCCAAAAGGAAAAGAGATCTGTCCCCTGTAGTTTTGTCTGAACAGGAGTCAGATGATTGATGCATCTGAATATGAAGACATACAACCCCTCTCTACTTATGAGGATTCTGATGCAGAGGATTCCATCCCTTCCACCTTTCCCCCAGAGGAGTTTTCCTTTGGGGAAACCCTTCATGACTTAAGGGAGCATTTCCAATGGGAGAGTCAGGACTACCCGCAGTCTAAAAAGAGACTCTGAATTCTTAGATCTTCTACAGCACAGACCCCCCAGTCCTGGATGTTGTGGAGGATGTTTTCCTGGAATCCAGCTTGACTCTTTGACACCCTCCCTCCTGCACCCAGAAAACCAGACGGATACTATAGAGTCCCTGACTCGCACAAATTTATTTTTAAAAATCCTACTACTGACCCTGAGGTAATTTCTCAAGGGCCTAAAGGTATTAAAGCAACCTCTGCTAAGAATACCACCCCCTCAGATAGGGATTCCCGTGCACTAGACAGATGGGGGAAAAGGTATACACCTCAGCAACTCTTGCTATCAGGGCACTAAATTGTCAGTTCCATATGCTAAAATTTCAGCAACATAATCTGGAACCCCTCAAATAAAAAATGTCTTCCTTTCCTGCTTGTGCAGAATCTAAAGAGTTACAAGAGTTAATGCATTCTGCAAGTCAAGTAACTAAACACACCTTGCACTGTGGTTTTGACACCCTAGATGCTTCTTGCAGGGCAGCAGTCACTTGATCTGTCATTAGAAGGCATGCATGACTTAAGGAACAGCCCTTGCCAGACCATGTCAGATCTAAATTGTTGGATGCCCCCCTTGCACAAAGACAACTTATTTGGCACTAAGGCAGAAGAGGTCTTAAAGATGGAAGAAAAAGCAAAATCTATGCAGTCAGTTAAGGATTTCTTAAAGGTCCAGCCACACAGGTTCAGCAGGCATTGTCCTACCAAGCACTGGTCCTTTCCTGCTCCCACTAAGCCAGTCCAGTCCAGACCCCGGGGAACTGACCCCCCCCCCCCAGACAGCAGCCACAGGGAATGCAGAGATCTAAGCAGCGGACTACCTCCACTTCAAAACCAGGGAGTTCTAAGCCACCCCCTTATGGTAAGAACTCACAATGACTCGCCTCCCCCACCCCTTCCCTCTGCCCACCTTCACTTACCCCTAGAAGGGAAACTCTTCTTTCATGCAAGCACCTGGGCCACCATTACCAACGACGGCTGGGTTCTCAACATAGTGTCCCAGGGATACAAATTTTCTTTCCACACCATTCCTACCCCAAAAGGGTTCCCAGATCTACCTCCAAACCAGTGGGCAGAGGTGCAAAAGCAAGTCCTTTGCCTGCTCTCTATGAGGGCAGTAGAGCACGTTCCTGTAGAACAGAGGTGCCAAGGTTTCTACTCCAGACTTCCTGGTACCCAGAAAAGAGGGAAACCTGGCACCACATCCTCAATCTATCCTTTCAAAGCACCTTCCTGGTGATCCCAAAATTCAAAATGTTCACCCTGTAGCAGTTGCTACCTGTGCTCTCCAAGGATGCTTGGCTAGCCACCCTAGATCTAAGAGGCCTACCTCCATATTCCTATTAGGGAATCATGCAGGAAATACCTCCGTTTCAGGGCAGGATCTTGGCACTTTTAGTTCTCTGTGCTTCCCTTTGGCATATCTGCTGCTCCCAGAGTTTTCACAAAATGTCTGGCTCCGGCCACTACCTCTCATTCCCAGGGTACTCCTCAAAATAAAGGAGGAAAAAACAAGGACAAGTCTTGTAGCTCCAGACCGGCCTCGCCAGCACTGGTACCCCTTGCTGCGCAGCCTGTCCCCACTGCCACCATGGCATCTTCCTCAGATTCCAAACCTCCTGACCCAGAAGGAAGGGGAATTTATGCATCCCCAATTGCAGACACTCAGTTTGGCAGCTTGGCTTATTCCCTAACCCCTGATCAGTCTGCCAACCTCAGTAAACCGGTTCTAGATGTTATACGTGAAGCCAGATGCCCTAGCACAAGAAAGTCTTATGCTGACAAATGGAAAAGGTTCTGCACCTAGATTCAGGCTAAGGAGCCAATACGGCACAGCCCTCCCACCCTCTCATCCGGGATTACTACTTAGCTGACCTACTACACAGTCGCCTTTTTTTTTTTTTTTTTTTTTTTTTCTCTCACCCCTTGATCAAACCATTCCTAAGAGGGGCTAGCAACTTAAGGCTACCCAGAAGTGCACCAACCCCAGCTTGGGACCTTAACTTTGTGTTGGAAAAGCTCACCCTGCCCCTCTTCGATCCAGCTTATTCTGCAGAGCTAAAATTTCTCTCCTGGAAGACTGCTTTCTTTCTGGCCATCACTTCAGCCAGAAGAGTCTCCGAGCTGCAAGCACTCGTGGCTGTGGAACCCTTCATTATCTTCCATGCTGACAGGGTATCCCTCAGGACTAACCCATCCTTCATGCCCAAGGTGGTGTCCAGTGTGGCTCTCAACTAATCCATTCATTTGCCCACCTTTTTTCCTAATCCCAGAACAAGGGGGAAAGGATTCTGCACTCTCGATGTGCACAGACAGCTCAGATTCTATCTAGACTGGACTAAATCCTTCAGAAAGTCTGATCAATTGCTGGTTAGCTTTGCTACAGGGGCAGAAGGCAAAGCCATCTGCAAACAAATCATTTCCAAATGGATAGCACACTGCATCCATTTCTGCTACAAACAACATGGAAAGCCTCCCCCCAAGGGGGTCAGGACTCGCTTCTTCAGAGCAGCCTCCACCTCTGCAGCTTTCATCAGAAGAGTCCCCACCAGGGACATCCTGGAGGCTGCCACCTGGACATCTGTTCACACTTCTACCAAACATTACCACCTGCCTCTCTTCTCCAAATCCAGGGCAGGGTTTGCCTCTGCAGTCTTGCAGGGTATCCTAGCCAGCCCCTAGTTTCCTTGACTGCCTCCACCGATTTCCTCAGCTTTGGGAATCAACCCAAATGTGATTACTGCAACAGTGAAACACGAAGAACATAGTACAGTTGTGTACACTTACCATAAATGTAGATGTTCAAGTGTATTCACTGTTGCAGTCCTGGTTTCCCTCCCTCCATCCCCCTTTATTCTTCTCTTTCCTTACAAGGGACGTATTGATATTTACTTTCTACTGGTGAGGTTCTTCCACCAGAACCTGGCTCCTGCTTGGGGGCTCCTGACAGGTTAGGGCAAGAAAAACTGATGTAATGGCGTCGGCTGCCTTACTTTATACTACTGATGACCTGATGTCAGTTCTGAAGCGACAGCAACTGACGCAGAAATACTAAGCCTCTGATGTTCAGGCCAGCCGAGAGCTACCCTGGCAGGGATAACCCAAATGTGATGACTGCAACAGTGAATACACACTAACATCTACATTTATGGTAAGTGTACACAACTGTACTTTCCTGTTTGAGCTCCTTATTTTTCAACCATCACTTTTCTGTCATATCAATATTGAGATACTTTGTTGTGGTATTGTATAATAGCAGCAAACTCCATCTGAGGTAACACAGTGGTCACGGGCATTATGGGTAAGGGAAGAGCTCAAGAATCGGATCCTAGTATCTCGAGAAAGTGGCTGAGACAGATCCAAGGATCGGATCCGAACCCATTCATTGAGGAAGAATGAAATGGACAACACAGTTATTGCTGTCAGGACTGCTTCTTGGCTTGTTAGCTAACAAGTATTTCTTTTTAGCCTGTTCCATCTTTTCTGTTTCACACTTTTTATTGCACTCCTCCTTTCCTTTGATAAACTTCCTGGACTTCTGCAGTCTACCTCATCTTTCCTTGTATACCTTATTTTCTCACCTGGCTTGGCTGCATATCTGTTTTGCAGTCTTCACAAACGCCGGTTTGACACCCTGCCATTCTTCAACTACACCTCTTTCCTCTTATTCTTGAGGTACTAGAGTCCCAAGTATTTCCTTTAACTTTTGTGCTTTTTGTTCCAACTCCTTTCCCAGGTCTTCAGTCTAGCTGTTGACCTTTGATGCTTTCTCTGACAACTGCTTGCAGCTGATTTTAGTGCTCACTGGTTTGTACTGTGGGTCAGCTGTTTCACTGGGGATTACTTTGCAACGTGTGTTACTTTGTTAGGCTTTTTTCTTATTAGGAAGATGTCTACCTGAATTTCATGTTAACCACTCCTGAATGTGATCTTGTGACTGTTACTTTTGGTGATCCATGTGTTGGCCATCATCAACCCATTTGTCCAGCAGAAGTCTAGAATGGCTTCTTAATTCCTGTAGCCCTGCCCATGTGAGTCAGGCTGTCCTATTAACCCATTCTTCAGAGCATCATCTTTTGTTAATCCCAGAAGAAACCTTGTCCATCTTTAAAGTCAACTTATAACATTTTAAATTTTTTTGCAGGTGACCTACTGAAGTTTCTTAACCATTTGTACTCAAAAAAATACATGCTTAAGAAATTCTCCTTCATTAAAGCATGTCTTTTCATGATCTTTATTTCATCTTACTTTTCATAGGTAAACTGTTATGAGATGATCTTCATGCATTATCCCTTCCTTTAAACACTCTTGATTTTAGAGCTTTATTAATTAGAAAATGTTACCTTTCCCACTACTTACTTTGCTTTCATTCATTATGCAGTCTTAACCACGCAAGGTCCATTTTGTCTCCATTGTGTACATAGTTTCCAAAAAAGGAAAAAAAAAATTTATACTTGTACGTCAGCCTTTTCAAAAGTGGAATTATTTTTTCCCTTAAACTCCATAATCACTACATGTTTTAGTACACTAAAAAAGAAAATGGACTATGTGGACATCCTTGTCACTTTGATAACAAAAACTGAACCAGTGTAGACCGTCACAATCCCTTTAATGAAACCGATAGACCAACGTTGACAGTACTAAGCGCTTTCTCCCTTTACAATGTAGGGCATCTTCAGAGTAAAAACAAGAATGAACTGTTTTAACAATCATATGTTTAGTACTTATACTTTAAGATGCACATGCCTCGTATGTAATTAACCAATCATCCTGTCACATTCATTAATAAATCTAAAAATTGACCATTTAAAGCTATATAGTAAAAATCAACTGTAAATGTAAAATATAATTAAACTAAACAATACAAAATAAACAAATACTATATAAATATATATGTATGTTTGTTCAAGCTACATAACATATAATGCAGACTGAAGCCTCTTCAAAAGCTAAGAAAGCACACATAAAAATATTGTATTATTAGTATAGTGAATAAATACTTGCTGTTGGTCTAGTGTGTAAATACACCAACAGAATAAAAAGACATCACTGAGTCTATACTCTGTTGTTAAACCCTAGAACTGTATCCAGTATGTAAATAGTGAAATGATACAATGACAACAGTCTAATATAATGTAAAGCTAAATAGTAAGTAGCCTACATAACTACTGTGTAGAAGATAATATAATAATATATAATATTTTATAATTGTATATAACAATCTAAAAATATTTGATACATCATAAAAAACTAGTCTATATATAGGCATTGATAAAAATGTAAATATGTATAAATTAATAAATATAATTATATGTGAATGTTTGAATGTTGTAAATGCAATTATATATAATGTGTATTTATGAATAAAGTATGTCAACCTTGTTATATAAAAAAATTATCTTAATCACTTTGAAATTAAAAACCTTCATAACTTGAAGAACATTATATTTGAATGGCCCTGTATTTTAATATACTAGCAATTGAAATATGTTCATTAATGCCTGGAAATTTAGAAGCGTCAAGCCTTAATTGCCAAAGACACTCTTTGACCTCTAAAAGTGTCTTTGTGTCCCCACCTTTTTCATTATAGGGAATCCTGTCAATAAAAAATAAAAAAAAATTTAAATTAATACATTCCAGGCTGTGCATGTACAATGCATTTGTAGTTTTTTTGTTTGATATCTCGAACATGTTCCAGTATCCTAAGTCTCAATTTTCTAATAGTCTTGCCTACATAAAAAGTAGGACAACTGAGACAGGTTGCTAAATATATTACCATTTTAGTGTTGCAGTTGCAAAACCCTGGACACCTAAGGGTCCTACCAAAGTTAACATATAGGCCATTGTTAATGTATTTGCAAGTGCTGCAACATCCACATTTATTCATCTTTGAGTTAGTGTAAACATGTTGCTTACCTGCTTTTTCCATTATTTCCTTTATGTTCATCCCTCTACTATATGTGAAAGTTGCTTTACTACCCACTATTCTAAAAATATCATTGGTAAAAACTGCCCGCCAAGACTCGTCAATAATATTTTTGATGTCACCACTATCATCATTAAATGGTAATACCATCACATGCCTCATGGTGTCTAAATGAATTGTTTTTCTATCCTTTAATAAACCACCTTTAAGGATCGGTTTATAGTCAGTATTTCTTTTGTTTCCAACCTCACACTTAATGTTGTAAAGAACATCGTTTGGGTAACCTCTCTCTATAAACATATTTATTAATTTCATAATTTCCACCTCATAGAGATTGTCATCACTTATGAGCCTGGAAAGCCTCACCATTTGACCTTTCATTATATTTTTCTTTTGAAAAAAAGGGTGACAACTCTTGAAATGCAAGAAAGAGTTAGAGAATGTTTTTTTTCCGGTGTATGTTTGATATTAAACCTCCTTTTGTGGTGTCCTTGATCAATAATATGTCTAAGTAATCACATTGATCGTCATGTATTTTGTAGGTAAATTTTAAAAAATTAGAACAATCATTCATGTAATGCATAAAATCATGTATTTCTTCAACTGTACCCTTCCAAAAAAGTAGTATATCATCTAAAAATCGCACATACAGTGCAATTTTCTGCCAATAAGGTGGTGTTAGAATACATTTGGTTTCCCAATCTACCAAAACTAAGTTAGCATAAGATGGGGCACACTTAGCACCCATCGCCACTCCAGTGGTTTGCTTGAAAATCTCAGATTCAAATATAACAAAGTTGTTGTCAAGTACCATCTCTGTTAAGTCAACAATCAAATTTCTTCTAGATGTATCTAGTAAGCTATATCTGACCAAACTGTTAAACATCTCTAGCCCCCTGTCATTGGGTATGATAGAGAACAGGTTCATCACATCAATGGTCACCATAAGAAATTCCCCATCGACCGGTGTGTTTCTGATAACATCTAAACAATGCCATGAGTCCCTAAGAACATGTGTAATGTTCTTAAATATGTTTTTACAATGGTAATCAATAAAGGACGCCATAGTCTCGGTCTTGGAACCTCTCGCTGAAACAATGGGGCGGAGTGGTGGGTTGTGCACGTTTTTGTGAATTTTAGGTATTCCAAAAATGGAAGGAATAACTGGAGACCCAACAGACATAGTCATATTCGTCCTTGTTAAGTAATCCTTCCATTAACCACTATATAACTGCCAATCAAGTTTTGTGTAAGCTCTGTTTAGTTCATTTT
Organism: Protopterus annectens; assembly: GCF_019279795.1. NCBI lineage: Eukaryota > Metazoa > Chordata > Ceratodontiformes > Protopteridae > Protopterus > Protopterus annectens. The sequence goes on along the minus strand of NC_056727.1, from coordinate 1,240,230,379 downwards.
TTGAAACCCTCGTATAGGTAGTTGCATCATTCCATAATTCCAACATTTTACAAATATATTCATTTTTGGTCATAACTACCCCTCCACCCTTGTCTGGTTTCATCACCCTGTATGTGTCATCAGTGCTTAGTTGTTTCAAGCAAAATCTTTCTCCTTCAGTTAAATTATCACTTCTATTAACCCATTCTTCAGAGCATCATCTTTTGTTAATCCCAGAAGAAACCTTGTCCATCTTTAAAGTCAACTTATAACATTTTAATTTCTTTTGCAGGTGACCTACTGAAGTTTCTTAACCATTTGTACTCAAAGAATACATGCTTAAGAAATTCTCCTTCATTAAAGCATGTCTTTTCATGATCTTTATTTCATCTTACTTTTCATAGGTAATCTGTTATGAGATGATCTTCATGCGTTATCCCTTCCTTTAAACACTCTTGATTTTAGAGCTTTATTAATTAGAAAATGTAACCTTTCCCACTACTTACTTTGCTTTCATTCATTATGCAGTCTTAACCACGCAAGGTCCGTTTTGTCTCCATTGTGTACATAGTTTCCAAAAAAGGAAAAAAAAAAATTATACTTGTACGTCAGCCTTTTCAAAAGTGGAATTATTTTTTCCTTTAAACTCCATAATCACTACATGTTTTAGTACACTAAAAAAGAAAATGGACTATATGGACATCCTTGTCACTTTCAGTCTTCATCTTTTTTTTTTTTTTTTTTTTTTTTTTATGCAGAAGTTTATTAAAGGTAGCCCACAGAAATTTGTGGGAACAATTTTTGTTAAATCTTATGAATTTGGTATTAAACCCATAACTTCTTACATTTTCTAATTACGCATGACCTATATTATCAAAAGCCTTTGTTGGATCTGGAGCATACAAATATGCCTCAGACTTTCTTACAGTAAGTATATACAGTTTCCTGTATTGCAGGCCTCTGATCTTATCGACGGAAGCCATCAATAAGTGTTATCCTAACTAGCACCCCCTACAAATCCTTAGATCTGTTTAATTTTCATTCTGCTCTCAACTGATGGGTTCGCATCTATTCCCTTGGATCCAACTCAGCTGTTACTAAAGCTCGTGGCAATCAAAAAACTCTTCCACTTCTCCTGTGGCCATAATGCACCAATCCTAAGTTACTTCAGATCTCATTTGCCGCTTTCAGCAAAAGACATGGTTTACCGTTGCTCTCGAGCATTTGTCAGATAAGTTTTATTTTTATATTTCTCAAGTCTAACTTTTCTTAAATTCTTAGATGTTCTTCGTGTTTCACTGTTAGTCATAACTGTAGGGTGCTCCTGCCGGCAGGCAGCCCGAGGTCGGCCAGAATCCCAAAGTCTGGGTCCGGCGTCGGCTGTACAAGCTAGTACCCTGACGTCAGTACGCTTTGGTACATAGCCCTCAGCCGACGCCATCTTCTCCAGTCTTTCTTGCCGTGCGGTGGAAAGCAGCTCGCAAGTCGTTGGTTGGCGATTTTCGAACAGCGTATTTTGTTGTTGTCGGTCCAAAGTTCTTACTTCTCTTCTCAAAGCTAAGTACCCGCTAGAATCTTTTTCTTGTTGTTCTGATGTCAGAAAAAGTTAATAATTGTATAGCGTGTGGGAAACAAATACCTCATAAAGATTTCCACTCTTACTGTCTACCTTGCTTAGGCCCTGACCACGACGTTTCTTGTTGTCGGTTCTGTGCCAGGTTCAACTCTCGTACTATCAAGCGCAGGTACGATTGGGCTTTAAATTATTTTGGCAGACGCTTCAATTATAGAATGTCGTCTGACACTACCGGAGTTCAAAAGAAGCGCAAAGACAAAGACAGGCCTCCGAGGTCCAAACAGGACTCGTTGCAGCTGGAGCCAGCGTCCGGTTCGGCTGTCGTCAGTGAGGCGCTTTTGCAGCCCCTGTCGTCCGCCACTTCTGAACTGATGGCCGATACGGACTCCCATGGGGAGCCATCAAGGCCCACTATTTTAACTGCTGCAGGACCTTCGGACGTCGCTCCTTCAGATGGGTCCGGAACCGCTGTGCAGGTACCGGCTTCTGAGGGGGTTTTCAGGCCTACTCGCATCACTATTTCAAAAGGCAAAGACAAAGACTCCTGTTAAGTCTAAAGTTCCTGCTCAAGCTGCTTCTGAATCCACTCCCAAGACACAAAAGCAATTATTAAAGATGGCTGAAGATTTGCTTACAATGATTAGGGGTTCTCACCCCCCTCCTGAGAAAAGGCCTCGACAGGATGTTACTCTGGATTCCTCTGACCAGGCTTCTGTATCTTCTGTCTCTTCCTCAGATCAGGACTATTCCTTTCCTCCTTATGAGGATTCGGATGCTGAGGACTCTTACCCTCGGCCTCTCCGCCTGAGGATTTCTCTTTTGGGGAAACCTTGCATGAGATGAGGGAACATTTTCATTGGGAAGGACAGGAGTATTCTGCTTCCAAGAAGAGGCTTAGGGAATTTCTTCTTCTTCCTCAGCATAGGCCTTTAGCTATCCCTCCTGTTTTGGACATTGTAGATTATGCTTTTTCTGAGGCTAATTTGAATCCTGATTCCATGCCTCCTGCTCCTTCTAAGCCTGATAGATTTTATAGGGTTCCTGACTCTCATTTATTTTTATTTAAAAACCCTGCTGCGGATCCCGAAACTATTTCTCAGGGCTCTAAGGCTGCTAAGGTTGCTACTTCTAAAAATCATATTCCCTCTGAGAAGGATTCTCGTGCTTTAGACAGGTGGGGAAAAAAGGTATATACTTCTGCTACCCTGTCTGTAAGGGCTTTAAATTGCCAGTTTCATATGTTTAAGTATCAGCAATTTCTTTTGTCTGCTTTAAAGCAAAAGCTTGCTTCCCTTCCTGCTTGTGCAGAGGATAAGGAACTTCAGGATGTCTTGCATGCTACTGAACAAGTGAACAAGCATAGTTTACATTGTGGTTTTGATGCTTTGGATGCTTCTTGCAGGGCTGCAGCCTCTGGTACTGTTATCAGGAGACATGCCTGGCTTCGTGAACAAACTTTACCTGAACAGGTTAAGGCTAAGTTATTGGATGCCCTTGTTCAACATGATGTTCTTTTTGGATCCAAGGCTGAGGAAGTTATTAAAAAGATGGAAGAAAAGGCAAAGTCTATGCAGACTGTAAAAGATTTCTTGCAAGTTCAGCATCCTAGATTTTCCAGGAATTGGCCCTCTAAAAATTGGTCCTTTCCCACGTCTGACAGGCCTCAAAAGGGAAGATATAGGCGTTCCAGAGGTCGTGGTCAAAGTCAGGCCTCTTACAGATCTAGACAATGGACTGCTTCTTCACCTAGAAGGGGAGAAGACAGATCCCAATCTCAAAGAAAGCAAACTCAATGACTCTCTCGGTTGGGCTACAGGACCCCTTCACCTGGATGCCCCTCTCGGAGGAAAACTCTCTCTTTTTTTACAGAAATTGGACTCGTATTACCCAGGACAGATGGGTATTGGACGTGATTTTAAAAGGTTACAAATTCCACTTTCACACTTTGCCAAGGGCTCACGGTTGGCCAGATCTGCAAAAACATCAATGGTCAGAGGCCTTAACTCAAGTGGATGCTCTTCTGGCCATGAGAGCCATAGAGCCTGTTCCACTCTCGGAGATGGGAAAAGGTTTTTATTCAAGACTGTTTCTGGTTCCCAGAAAACAAAACTCATGGAGACCTATTCTGGACCTTTCTGTGTTGAACACCTTTTTGGAAATTCCAAAATTCAAGATGCGTACTCCTGCAGCAACTAATTCCAATGCTCTCTCAGGACGCCTGGATGGTGACATTGGACTTAAAGGAAGCCTATTTACATATTCCCATCAGGCAAGAACGCAGGAAATTCCTCAGGTTCAAGGCAGGTTCGAGGCACTTTCAATTCTCTGTACTGCCCTTTGGTTTATCTACTGCGCCCAGAGTCTTTACCAAGTGCCTGGCACCAGTAGTGGCTTACTGCAGACTTCAGGGGATCCAGATTTACCCCTATTTGGACGACTGCCTTATTCAGGCAGACAGCAAAGATCTTCTGCTTCAACATCTGGACTTTGTTCAACGTCTTCTCCTCCTACTGGGATTCTCAGTGAACACAAAAAAAGTCACATTTGATCCCTTCTCAACAAATGGTATTTTTGGGAGCCCTCTTAAATACAACCTTACAAAGGGCCTTCCTCACTCCAGAAAAACAAACTCAGCTGGCTTCTACTTTCAGCACCTTAGCAACTCTATCTCAGCTCACTGCAAGGAAATTCCTGCAGGCTCTGGGCTACATGGCTTCCTGCATTCTGTTGATTCCAAACGCAAGGCTTCATATGAGAAAGCTTCAATGGTATCTGAAAAGTGTATGGTCACAGCATTACCACGATCTGGATATTCTGATTCCTCTGATCCCCTGCCTTCAGAGGGAGTTCCTCTGGTGGTCCAGGGTATGCACTCTAAATGAAGGAAAGCCTTTTCGTCTTCCTCAACCTACTCAAATCCTAACCACGGACGCCTCGGATTATGCTTGGGGAGCACACTTTCTAGACAATTGCCAGCAGGGAACCTGGACAAAGGACCATCTTCACTGGCACATCAATCTGAAGGAAATGTTGGCAGTTCAAAATGCCCTTCTAGCCTTCAAGAACCTTTTGCAACCAGGGCTTCTGCTAATTCGCACAGACAACACCACGGTCATGTGGTACATCAACAAGCAGGGGGGTTCTCATTCGTACCCCCTTTGCAGACTAGCTATGGCTTTATGGGACACAGCTCTAAATTTGAATCTACATCTCCAGGCTCAATTCATTCCAGGGAAACAGAATCTCTTAGCAGACAGCCTGAGCAGAAACATTTCAGATCCTCACGAATGGATGCTAGACACCAACTTATTCAACAGGATTACTGCAGTTTGGGGATGTCCCCAGATAGATCTGTTTGCATCCCATCTCAATCATCAGCTGCCTCGCTTTTGCACCAGGTCCTTCCACAAAACAGCTTGGAAAGTGGAAGCCCTGTCCTTCAGCTGGAGAAGCCTTTCAGCATATGCCTTCCCTCCTCTTCCTCTACTACCTCGGGTATTACTGAAGATAAAACAGGACAAGCCCAAGATGTTCTTCATCTCACATTGCTGCAGTCCTTACACTTGGGTAGTCCGCTGTCCTCGGTCGGCCCGAATATCAAAGTATAAGGCTGACGTCGGTCAAGGCGCATTTGACTGACATCAGGACGTCAGGGTACAAATGCGCATGACCGACGTCATATCCTCAGTCTTTTTTGCCGCATGGTCCGATGCAGAAGCAGCATTGCAAGTGCCGGTTGGCATTCTGAGATTTTTCGTTTTCGAAGTTTCAGACCGAGTCAAAGTTGGCTAAGTACCCCGTTGGGGAATATTTTAGTTTTTTCTTGCCTCAGTGGTTTACCGGATGTCAGAAAAAGTGAATAATTGCATTTCTTGTGGGAAACAGATACCGCATAGAGATGATCATACTTTGTGTATTCCTTGTTTAGGGCCTGAGCACGACGTTGTTGGCTGTCGCTCTTGTGCTAGATTTAATAAACGCACTATAAAGAGAAGGTTGGATTGTGCCAGGTTAGTCTTTGGGAAGCGGTGCAATTATCAAATGCCGTCGGATGCTCCGACGCCCGCTTCTTCGAAGAAGCGCAAGGACAAAGCAGTTAAGCTCGCTGGAAGAACCGCCTGTACCGGACGCCGCTTCTTTACAGGTGTCCGTGGTGCCGGTGCTTCCACCCCAGCTTTCTTTGGGTTCCCAGGGAGACTTTGTTATTGCAGGATGTGGCCTCTCAGGAGGCAGGTCAGGCCGAAGGGGCTTCTCAGGTTACTTTACTCCCCTCCCTTCCTAAGGTGGTTAGGCCCTCTCCTTCTGTTGCCAAGGCTTCTCCCAGGGGCAGGCCAGGTTTAGCTTCAGTTGGTGTCACCCCTAGTTCTTCAGGAACTGTGCCCAAGAAGCATATGCTTAAAATGGCAGAAGATTTGATTACTTTGATTAGGGGTTCTTTGCCCCCTCCTGATAAGAGACCTAGGGTGGAGCCTGAGCCCAGGGAGTTTTGAGCAGGCTTCGGATGTTTCAGAGTCTTCGGCTGAAGACTTGCAGGAGTATTCTCCTTATTCTGACTCTGATGTGGATGATTCTACTCCTTCTGCTTCTCCTCCTGAGGATTTTTCTTTTTCAGAAACTCTTCATTCTATGAGGGAGCATTTTAAGTGGGAAGGCCAGGACTTCTCTGATTCCAGGAAAAGGCTTAGGGAATTTTTGTTTTTGCCCCAGCATAGGCCTTTGGCTATACCTCCTGTTTTAGATGTGGTGGAAGATGTTTTTGCAGAGGCTTCACTTAATCCTGATTCTTTGCCTCCTGCTCCTGTTAAACCTGATAGATATTACAGGGTGCCTGAAGCTCATAAGTATCTTTTAAGAGTCCTAGGGCAGACCCAGAAACTGTTAGTCAGGGCCCTAAAGTTGTTAAGGCTTCTGTTGTCAAGAATCCGGTTCCTTCAGACAAAGAGGCCAAAGCTTTGGACAGATGGGGAAAGAAAGTTTATACTTCTTCCACTCTAGCTATGAGGGCTTTGAATTGCCAGTTTCACATGTTAAAATACCAAAACTATCTCCTTTCACAATTGAAGTCTAAGGTTGATGCTCTGGCGGAAGGTATTGATTGTAAAGAATTGCAAGATTTAGTACATGTTTCTGAACAGGTGGGTAAGCATTCTTTGCAATGTGGTTTTGATGCTGTACAGGCCTCGCCTAGGGTGGCTGCCACTGGGTCAGTTCTTCGCAGGCACGCCTGGCTGAGGGATCAGAATTTGTCTGACCATGTTAAAACAAGGATTTTAGATGCTCCTTTACAATCTGATGTGTTGTTTGGTTCTCCTGTTGAGACAGTTTTAAAGAAAATGGAAGACAAGGCTAAGTCTATGCAGACTGTTAAAGATTTTTTGCAGGTTCAGCCTCCAAAGTTTAGTAGAAATTGGCCTACTAAGGGGTGGATGTATCCTTCTTATGATTCCCAGTCTAGGGGTAGATCTAGACGTGGTAGGGGCAGAGCTCAGGGTTCTTTCAGGCCTCGTACAGGAGTTCTCCTGCACAGTCTTCAGGTGAGGGCAGGGGTCAGTCCTTTCGTAAACAGACCCAATGACCTACCTTTTCAGCTGCCAGAGCCTTCTCGTCTGGCAGCCCCTTTGGGAGGAAGGTTGGCACTTTTCAAAGAAAATTGGAGTTTAATTACCCAAGACAGATGGGTATTGGATATCATACACCACGGTTACAGGTTTTATTTCCATACCTTACCTCCTTTCAAAGGCATGCCAGACGTTCCTCCTACACAAAGAATAGAGGCTCACAAGCAAATTTCTCTGTTACTCCAACTAGGGGCCATTCAGCCGGTCCCTATGCCAGAAGTGGGCCTAGGATTTTATTCTCGCCTGTTCCTCGTACCAAAGAAAGGGAACACGTGGAGACCAATTTTGGACTTATCTATCCTCAACACTTATCTGGACATTCCCAAGTTCAAAATGTTGACGTTACAGCAGCTTTTACCTCTGCTGGGCAAAGATCATTGGATGGTAACTTTAGATCTCAAGGAGGCTTATCTTCATGTTCCTATCAGACTGAGTTGCAGGAAGTATCTGCGTTTTCGAGCTGGGACTTCTCATTATCAGTTCTCTGCATTGCCCTTTGGCTTATCTACTGCGCCCAGAGTGTTCACGAAGGTTCTGGCTCCAGTGATAGCTTTCCTCAGGTTAAAAGGAATACAGATTTATCCTTATTTGGACGATTGCCTAATTCTGGCTCAAGGAAGGGACGAGCTTCTTCATCATTTGGATTATGGGGTATTCTGTGAACGAAATAAAGTCCAGTCTAGTACCCTCTCAAGACATGTGCTTTCTGGGTGTGAGACTGAATACAGCATCCCAGATGGCCTTTTTGACCCCGGACAAACAAAAGAATCTTTCCCTTTACTTTCATCAGTTGTCTCATCAGTCCGGGCTGACTGCAAGGACAGTCCTTCAAGCCTTAGGGTTCATGGCATCTTGTATTCTGGTGCTTCCCAATGCCAAACTGCATATGAGGAAGCTACAATGGTATCTCAAAAATGTATGGACACAGCACTGCCAGGATTTGGACACTGTCATTCCAATAATACCTTGCATTCAAAAGGAATTTTTGTGGTGGGCTCAGGAATGTCACCTAAACAAGGGACTCTCTGTGACCCGGCCAGAGGAGAGTCAGATTCTAACGACAGATGCCTCAGACAAAGCTTGGGGAGCTCATCTGAATGGAAAGTGGATACAAGACAAGTGGCCTGCCAGACTACAACATCTACATATCAACTTGAAAGAGAATGTTAGCAGTCCAGTTTGCATTAATAGCCTTCAAGGATTTACTTCTTCCAGGGCAGGTGTTGATTCTAACAGACAACACAACTGTCATGTGGTACATCAACAAGCAAGGCGGAACACATTCTTATCCTCTATGCAGGCAAGTGATGATTTTGTGGGAGACTGCTCTCACTTTACAGCTAAATCTTCAGGCAAGGTTTCTGCCGGGAGCACAGAACTCCTTAGCAGATGTGTTGAGCAGACAAATTATGGATCCCCACGAGTGGAAATTGGATCCTCATGTGTTTCAGAAATTGACAGTGTCATGGGGAACTCCAGACATAGATCTGTTCGCTTCCCCACTAAACCACCAGCTGCCAAAGTTTTGCACAAAAGGTTTCATCCAACAGCTTGGAGAGTGGATGCTCTTTCTTTCAATTGGAGCAATCTTCATGTGTATGCCTTTCCGCCTCTGCCTCTCCTCCCAAAGGTACTACTAAAGGCCAGACAAGACGAGCCAAGGATGATTTTAATAGCTCCAGATTGGCCTCGACAGCATTGGTACCCATTACTGAGGAGCCTGGTACGGAAGCCTCCATGGCCTTTGCCTACGATTCCACACCTGTTGTCTCAGGAGGACAGTCATCTGCTCAATGTCAAGCTTCACTCTCTGCACCTAACAGCCTGGCATATTCTGTTTTGAACCATAGTGGGCCTCCACTTCCACAACAAGTTTTGAATGTTATTTTGGAAGCTAGAAGGCCTAGTACAAGGAAAGTGTACGCAGAAAAATGGAAGAGATTTTTATTTTGGAGTGTAGCAAAGGATTTTGATGTTTCTGAGCCTAATTTAAGTGTGGCTCTTCAATATCTTACTGAGTTACTGGACAAGGGTTTGTCCTTCTCTTCTATTAAGGTTCATGCTGCAGCAATTTTGGCTCACTATGATTGTGACCCACCATTGTTTTCTCATCCTTTGTTCAAGCAATTTCTTAGAGGGGCAAAGAATATAAGACCCCCACGAAAGGCTCCTACTCCTGCTTGGGATCTCAATTTTGTGTTGGAGAAACTCACTCTACAACCTTTTGAGCCTGCAGCTACTGCTGAATTAAAGTTTTTGTCATGGAAGACTGCTTTTTTGTTGGCTATTACCTCTGCAAGAAGGGTTTCTGAGTTGCAGGCCCTTATGGCAGTTGAGCCTTTCTTGATTTTCCATACGGATAGGGTATCTTTACGGACTAATCCTTCCTTTATGCCTAAAGTGGTTTCTAGTGTGGCTTTAAACCAAACTATTCATTTGCCTACCTTTTATGCAAATCCCCAAAATAATGGGGAAAAGATTTTGCACACTTTAGATGTACACAGGCAGTTGCGTTGTTATTTGGACAGAATTAAAGGGTTCAGGCAGTCTCAGCAGTTATTTGTTTCTTTTGCTTTGAGTTCTCAGGGCAAGCCTGTGTCAAAACAAACTATTTCTAAGTGGATTGGGTTTTGCATTGCTTTCTGTTATTCCCATCATGGCAAGGAAGTTCCAGCTGGGATTAGGCCTCATTCCACCAGGGCTACTGCCACTTCAACAGCTTTTTTAAGAGGGGTGGCAACTAAGGATATTTTGGAGGCAGCTACTTGGAGTTCAGTGCATACTTTTTCCAGGCATTATCACCTACCACTTTACTCTAAATCCAGGGCTGGTTTTGCCACTGCTGTTTTGCAGGGCATTTTGGCAGCTCCTGCTTCCTTATAATTTGGCCATCCTCCCTTTCCTCTGCTTTGGGATTCTACCCAAGTGTAAGGACTGCAGCAATGTGAGATGAAGAACATAGTACAGTTTTGTACCTACCATAAATGTAGATGTTCGAAGATCCACATTGCTGCAGTCCAACCCTCCCTCCTTCCCCTCTGTTGTTGGAGGCGGTTGTGTGGGTTGGGTGGTCAATTGGGTGTATATTGTTTATTGTATATATTGTACATATGTTTGGTGCTAGGAAGGTTGGTGGTTGGTTTGCTGTCTTTTGGTTTTTGACCTTTATTTTAGGGTCTTCTGACATCTGGGGCAAGAAAAGACTGAGGATATGACGTCGGTCATGCGCATTTGTACCCTGACGTCCTGATGTCAGTCAAATGTGCCTTGACCGACGTCAGCCTTATACTTTGATATTCGGGCCGACCGAGGACAGCGGACTACCCAAGTGTAAGGACTGCAGCAATGTGGATCTTCGAACATCTACATTTATGGTAGGTACAAAACTGTACTTTCCTCATCTTGATTGCTCCAAATTGGCCTCGACAGTTTTGGTATCCAACTTTAAAGCACCTGTTCTTGAGGCCTCCTTGGATTCTCCCTCTGAACCCTTCGCTTTTGTCCCAGCATCAGGGTCAGTTACTACATTCCAACCTCAAGACCCTTTGCCTGGCAGCTTGGCTCTTCAAAGGAATTTGATTTCCTCTAGTCTTCCCAAACAAGTTTTGGATGTTCTTTTGGAAGCTAGACGGCCTAGCACTAGGAAATCCTATGCCTCTAAATGGAAGAGGTTTTGTATTTGGATGCAGGACCGAAGCTCGGATCCTCTGGTACCTGATCTCTCTTCTATTTTGCTTTACCTTTCGGAACTTTTATCTAAAGGACTTTCCTTTTCTTCCATTAAGATTCATGCTTCTGCTATTTCTGCGCATTTCAGTTCTGATCCTCCTGTTTTTTCTCATCCTTTGGTGAAGCAATTCTTGAGAGGGGCTAAAAATTTGCGGCCTCCCAGGACCCCTCCTGTCCCTGCCTGGGATCTTAATTATGTTTTAGAAAAACTTACTTTACCTCCTTTTGAGCCTGCTGCATCTTCAGATATTAAGTTTTTATCTTGGAAGACTGTTCTTTTATTAGCATTGACCTCTGCCAGAAGGGTCTCAGAGTTGCAAGCTCTCATGGCTGTGGAACCATACCTTATTTTCCATCAGGACAGAGTATCCTTGAGGACCAATCCTACTTTCATGCCTAAGGTGATTTCGAAAGTGGCTTTAAATCAGACAATTCACCTTCCTACTTTCTTTCCAAATCCTCAAAATAAAGGGGAAAGGATTTTGCATTCGTTAGATGTGCACAGACAGTTACGATTTTACCTGGACAAGACTAAAGAGTTCAGAAAGTCTAATCAATTGTTTGTTTCTTTTGCCTCCAGTTCTCTTGGAAAACCTATTTCTAAACAAACTATTTCCAAATGGATTGCTTATGGAATCAGATTTTGTTACACTCATCATGGGAAACAGTTTCCAGGTACCATTAGAAGTCATTCTACTAGAGCAGCTGCCACTTCTACAGCTTTCCTCAGAGGAGTCCCTACCAAGGATATCTTGGAAGCTGCCACTTGGAGTTCTGTGCATACTTTTTCCAAGCACTACAATCTCCCCCTGTTTTCTAAGACCAGGGCTGGCTTTGCCTCTGCTGTCTTGCAGGGTATTCTTGCCTCCCCTTCTTCTATCTAAAGCCTCCTCCCCTTTTACACTGCTTTGGGATTCCACCCTACGGTTATGACTGCAACAGTGAAACACGAAGAACATAGTACAGTTGTGTACACCTACCATAAATGTAGATGTTGGAGTGTCTTCACTGTTGCAGTCGGGGTTTCCCTCCCTCCTATCCCCTCTTTTTTCTCCTTTTTTGTGGTGTATTTGTGTTTCCTTGTTGGATTCATTTTTGTTTTGTTGGGGACTTCTGACATCTAGGGCAAGAAAGGCTGGAGAAGATGGCGTCGGCTGAGGGCTATGTACCAAAGCGTACTGACGTCAGGGTACTAGCTTGTACAGCCGACGCCGGACCCAGACTTTGGGATTCTGGCCAACCTCGGGCTGCCTGCCGGCAGGAGCACCCTACAGTTATGACTGCAACAGTGAAGACACTCTAACATCTACATTTATGGTAGGTGTACACAACTGTACTTTTTTTCTCCTTACCTTATTGTACAATTAGTCATTTTCTAAAATACTGTCATTAGCATTTATTTTCCCTTATTGACTTGTACGATATGTGCATCTTAAATACTATTGTTAGTATTTACTTTCTTTCTACACTTGGTGCAGTTCCTTTTTCTATCATTGCTGGTAGTTTTTTTTTTCCATCTCTGTATCCTTCCTGAGATATATTTATAATATAAAATCTGTCCTCAACACATTTTTTAAAACCTGCAGAGCCTTTTTCTGCCATAGCCAAAAAAACTGTAAAAGGCAAAATAAGTGTGGGGACAAACTTCTTGTGTTGAATGCCCACACTGCATGTGTCTTGTTTGGGACCCTTGTCTCTCCAGGAAGATTGTTCCATATGTCATGAATTTAAAGCCAGGGTGCTTGCAGAACGCAAAAACAAGCTCATCTTAAATGGCCTATTACCTTCTGCTTTTGGAGAGGCTGTATCTGGAGATCAATCTCCCAAAGTTAAACATTCAAAAATTTCTCCAAAACCTTCTGTCTTCCACGGTTTCGGAATTCTCCAAGAAAAGAGCCGATGAATCCGTTCTTGGCCTCTGTTCTGAGAAAGAAAAGAAATTAGTGGACTCTACTTCCTCAGATCCTACAAAAAAGGTATCGGATCCAATCACTTCCAGTCCTACTGGTTCAGGTGTTGCTCACCTACCCAGAAAAAGATGCATGCCTTTTGTGGAACAATGCCCTCACCATTTTTGGAACTTCACAGATGCAGGTTCCCAGCTATTGTTTCCATTCATTCTTCCAGAAGTTTGACTGAGGCAGATGTGGAAGGAGTGGTGCGGATGATCCTCTTGGTGCATTGTCAGATGGGTGTCTTACTGGCTCCTAATCCTTCAGGTCAGGAGGTCTGTGCTTCTACCACACCCCCACTGCAAGTTCTTCCTCTGACTTAGTCCCTGGATCCAAACAGTCTGGCTCAGATCTGAAGATTGCAATATCTTTTGATCCGAAGCTTACTCTGAGTGCTCCAGGTAGTCGAGTCTGGAGAGCTCTTGAAGCCGAAGCTTCCCTGTCTGATCCAAGGTGTTGGGGAGTCTACTCTGAAGTTGCCGGTGCCATCTCTACACTTTGAATCCTCTGCACTGGATAGTTTGGCTCCGGCTTCCAATTCTGAGAGATTGCTTTTGGAGTGGGGGGAGGATAGTGATCCAAAAGCTTGTCTTTACAAATCTGAGGTTTTCCCCTTCTCTGGAGCAGTATGCCTTCAAGGCAGTGAAGAGGGTTTGGTCTGCCTTGGCAGAACAGAAGGATCCAACCCCCTTAGATCGTAAGCCTTCTATCATGATGTCTGTGTACTCGGAGCCTCATCACTCTTTACCACAGGGACAACCAGTCCGAGACCCCAGGCTTCCCAACAAGGTGTATCTATTTTTTCCAATACCATCCCAGAGCATCCCACTGAGGAGGTCTCTTGGAAAAAGGCGTGCAAGAGGAAGCACTTGGACTCCCCAGAGGAGTCTGTCATTGAAGTGAAAGTGAAGGGTCCCTGCAGCCACCTCCTGAAGATGTCTCATTTCGAGACATTTGAAATCCTAAAGCAGAGAGGTGACTGGATGCCCAGCAACCCTTCAACCGAGGGGTCTGTATTCCTGGAAGCTTTTGGTACTGGACTGTCTACCTCCTGGGTTACTCTGTCCACCAATGAGCTTATTGAGTTAGTGTCTCAGCGGGTGTGGAAGGAACCAGACAAGCTGAACCCATACCTAGGAGACCAGATAGGATTATGGCACCACCTATGGATAAACTGTTTTGGGGTAAAGGGGTGCTCTTTGATGCCATGGGCTTGGCAGCAGCCACCAAAAAGCAACTTACCTAGGAGAGTTCCACTGTTCACCCCCCTAACAGGAAGTCTAGGGCGATGGACAGGTTTGGGAAGCATGTCTGTGCTTCAGTGACCATCAGCTTAAGGTATCTGAATTATTTGGCACATTTTACAAGATTACAGAGGGATTTGATTAAGGAACTCTCAAATACCTTCCCAGGATCCGTTTCTGAAGAGGTCCAATCATCTGTGACTTCTCAGTTGGCTACCCTGCAGTCTGTTTCAAATTCTTCATTGAGGCTCATTTCGCATGTAGCTGAAGGAACCTCAAAGGCAGCAGTGGCTTCAGGCATTTACATCGGGAGACATGCCTGGATGTGATTGTGATTTCTGTGGAGCCCTTCAAGTCTTCATTTGTCAGTGCTCCTTTTGATGGACACATTATCTAGGTATGAGAAAGATGGAAAGACCCATCAGCCATGGGTGTACGTTTTTTGACCCCTCAAAGATCCTTTTCTAGGAATCAAAGAGATGGTGGGAAGATGCGTTTCAAGAAATCCCAGGGTTCTTTCCAGGACACACATGAAGGAATGTCCCCCAGGGGCAGAGGAGGGAACTCCAGTGGTCGACACCCTATGCCAGAGGTGGCCTGCAAAACCAGGGTTCCAGAAATTGATTCTTTGATGGACCTTACCAGCGCTTCTGAAAGGAGGCTCGATTGTCCACCTCTGGAGACTATCGGGGGTAGAGTACCCCTTCACCAGAGTGCCTGGATAGACATAACAAAAGATACTTGGGTGCAGAGGATTATTTCCGAAGGTTATACAATACCTTTTCTCTTCCATATCCAATCTCATGAAAAATCCCTGATGATCCACCCAGATAGAGGGAACCAGCAGCAATTCAAATACAAACACTACTAGAAAAAAGTCCTCCAAGCGATCCCACCAGACCCGATAGAATCCGGAATTTATTCAAGGTTCTTTTTAGTGACTAAGAAAACAGAACTGGAGACCAATTTTAAATCTCAGCAACTTGAGCAAGTGAGTTAGATGCACCAGGTTTCGGATGGTCACTATTTAGTCCATTATCCCTTTTCTGAGCAAGGACAACTGGATGTGCTCAATAGACCTTCAGGATGCGTACTAAATAATAAAGATGAACAGATGATCCAGAAGGTACTTAAGCTTCTGTCATTACCAGTTCAGAGCTTTGCTCTCACTACAGCCCCCAGGGTGTTCACCAAATGTATGGCAGTAGTAGCAGCTCACTTGAGACTGCAAGAATTCTAGATGTTTCCATATCTAGATGACTGGCTCATTAACGCCCCTACCAGGCATCAATTTAATAAGGGCAAGAGATCAGGTTCTCCAGACATGTTCTCATCTGGGGATAACCATAAACTTAGTCTCAACTAGAACCAGGTCAAAGTTTGGAAATCATAGGAGCAGTTTTCAACAGAGTCAACAATGGCTTCACTGACCCCCTGAAGGGTTCAGACTGTAAGAACACAGGTCAGAAAAATAATCTGCAGTACCAAGATTTCAGCCCACTTGGTCCTTCAAGCTCTAGGATTAATGTCAGTGCCAGTAACACTATTACCTTAATCCAGATTTTACATGAGGATTTTCCAGTGAATGCTATCAAAACAATGGTGGATTCTTTTCCAGTCAGTGTCGAGACCGATACGAACCACTCAGATATGCAAGAGCGATCTCAGGTGGTGGGTTCAGTCAGATCGGATTCTGCAAGGCTGTCCATTCATTCTCCCTCAGCCTAAAGCTATAGTGACCACAGATGCTTCCCAGTTGGGGTGGGGGTGGCATTTCCTGGGGAAAAACAGCCCAAGACAGGTAGTCCTCTGAAGAGGCCAACTTGCATATTAATGTCCTACAGGTGGGAGCAATGCTTTTAGGGTTGCAAGGCCTTCCAAGATGCTCTCCCTTCAGGGACGATTGCAATTCAAACTGACAATGTGTCGATAGTTTGGTACATCAACAAACAAGGAGGGACCAGATCTTACCCCTTTTGTCAAAGCGCCCAGAGTGTGGCAATGGGCGATCTCATCCAACCACTTTTTCATAGCAATGCACATTCCTGGGAAGTCCAGTGTGATAGCAGATAAGCTGAGCAGGTGCATTCTTCTGCCTCACTAGTGATTTCTCAACAAGAACATGACAGAAATGTTTTTTCATCAGTGGGGCCAGTCTTACTGTGATTTGTTTTGCTTCTCTCCTAAACAAGAAATGCATCAGCTATTTTGCTTAATCCCCCCACAGGTGTGTGGGAATTACCAAGGGATGCCCTACTTCATGATTGGCCTTGGTCTGCAGTACGCCTGTCCACTGATTCCACTAATTCCGAAATTCCTACAGAAAGCTGCCATGTTGAAGAGCAAAGCCCTTATTGCACCTTACTGGCCTCTACAGACTTGGTTCCCCTTCCTTTGACCCTCACTTACTTAACCAACTTTGGGTTCTGGATCAAACTACAGACCTTCTGTCTCACCTGACAGGCATGATCCATCCAGACATTTCAAACCTCAGGCTGATGGCGTGGCTTACCCAGTTCCATTTAATAGCCAAGCAAACCTGTACACTCTTCCCCTGTCTGACATATACTTTTATCTTCACATAAATCTTTTAGTAAATGGAAAAGATTAGGGTATTGGGCAAAATCATTCTGCTCCGATGCACAAACTCCTTGAATGTTTGGCTCTGCGTTTTAAAGGAGCTAGTTCCTCAACCGTTAAAGTTCAGTTAGGAATATCAAACTTTCACACTGGATTTGAAGGTTCCTCAGTAGCCTTTCATAAGTTGTGTAAAGCGTTCTTGAGAGGCAGTCTACTTTTAAGACTACCTTTTAAAGACCCTACTACCCCATGGGACCTCAATTTGATACTGTAGGCAGTTATACATTCCCCCTTTGAGCTAGCAGCTGTGTGTGACCTTAAATGTCTTACTTGTAATGGCTACTAGAAAATTGTTTTCCATCTACTAGATGAATTTCATGAATTCAAGCAGTCTTCAAAATCTCCATACTTAATTTTTCACAAGGATAGTTACATTATGAACTAATGGTTCAAGGCTGGTTCAAGGCTCCCGAGAGCACCCCAGCACTACCAGGTTATACCTCATACCATGCTTTTCGGTCCCAAAACTTGGACCGAACCACAAAAGAAGGGGGAGTATCAATATTCATCAAAGATACCCACACCTCCAGGTTGGTGGCACAGCATGAAGCATCAGAGACTATCCATGTGCAACTAACGGTGGGTAAAACTGCCTTCCAGTTTATAGCCTGCTACAGACCACCCTCCCAAATCCAGGAACCCCACTCGGCCTTCCTGAGAACACTGGAAAATATGAAGGTCTCTCCAAACGCCATTATATTGGGCGACTTCAACTACCCAAACATAGACTGGGAGCATTACTCTAGCTCCAACACCCTAGCCCAAAGGTTCCTAGAATTTATAAACTCAAATGCTATGGAACAACTTGTTACCACTCCCACAACAGGGGAAAACATACTGGACCTGATCATCACCAACATGGGGACTCTGCTCCAGACCAGAAGTGTATCCCTCACTGGTAAGATCAGACTATAAACTAATCTCACTGGATATTCACATCCCGACTCCACCCCCTGCCCTGAAAACCACAGTGAAAAACTTCTCTAAAGCAAATTTCACACTACTCAAAACCGAGGTGGAATCCTTCAAAGCCTCCGGGCCTGTGGAAAATACGTCCCAGACTGCAGAATCCACACCTTCAGGAATGCATGGATCATGCAATCCCAAATAAAACCAAGACCCAATCCTCCAAAGGCAGACGTCCTGTCTGGTGGACCCCAGCCATAAACAAACTATACAATAGAAGGAGGAAGCTACTACATGATAGAGCAAAATCCCAAAAAGGGAAGGCATCTCTGATCAGTATTAGCAAAAAATTACGGGCACTCATAAAATCGTCTAAAGCCAGCTTCGAGAGAAAAATTGCACAGGACACTAAGGATAATCACAAGGCTTTCTTTAGTTATGTTAGGAACCTGGGTGGGAATTCCCAGATATGCTCAGAATTGGTCCAAAATGACAAAAAATTCACCAAACCCACAGACATTGCCAACATCCTAGCTGACAGGTTCAGCGCAAACTCCCCTCCCCACCAAAAGGGCAAATATCTATCCCAGCAGAGTGCTGCCCCCCTGACATCTCAGATGCTCAGGTAAGAGCTGCCTTCTCCAAAGCAAAAAACACAGCATCAATTGGACCAGACGGTGTCTCGGGCTGCGTCCTACATGAACTCCAAGAAGAGCTAAACCCAAACATAAAACTACTGTTCAATCTCAGCCTTACTACAGGATATGTACCCAAAGAGTGGTGCACAGCAACAGTGGTCCCTCTCTACAAAGGTGGTGCCTCAACGGATCCTGGAAACTATCGGCCCCATAAGCCTGACTAGCTTGGTCTGCAAAGCTATGGAAAGGATCATCATGGACCTCATAAATAAAGTTATTGGGGACCTACAGACACTGGATCCTACCCAGTTCGGCTTTAAGGGCAGATCCTGCCTCTTAAACCTGGTTGATTTCTTTGAAACAGTCACCAAGGCCATTGATGAGGGGAAGGAGGTCCACACAGCCTACCTGGACCTCGCAAAAGCCTTTGATACAATACCCCACTAGGGCATTATAGATAAGCTCACCAGCTTAAATATAAACCCCTATGTCACTAGATGGGTTGCAAACTGGATCATGGACAGAACCCACATGGTTAGAATTGCTGGAGCCATGTCAGACTCCAAACCAGTTACAAGTGGCCTCCCACAAGGCTCAGTCCTGGGACCTCTCTTGTTTGGTATATATTTCTCGGAGGTACAGGCCAACACGGAAGGACTGTGGCTGACCAAGTTCACAGATGACTGCAAACTGGGCGCCATAATAGACTCTCCAGCTGACACAAGCATCCTCCAAAAGGGCCTCATAGAAACAGACAAGTGGTGCCAGAGCCATGGCCTCAAGCTAAACGCCAAAAAGTGTATAGTCATCCCCTTTGGCAAAAACAAAGTGCCCACAAATTACCACATAGGTGGTAATCCATTAAGTACAGAAGTAATTAGGGACCTGGGGACCCAAGTTGATAGCAATCTCTCATTTGACAACCACATGGCCAAAGTGGTTAGAAAAACATTTTATATAGCCCACCTAATCATGAAGGGATTCACGTCTAGATCAGGGGAGGTCATAGTGCCTCTTTACTCATTCCTCATCAGGGCCATAATTGAGTACAGTGCCTCTTTTGGGATGTACCTTACCAGACACCTGCAGCAACTGGAAAGACCCCAAAAGTACCTCACCAAGAGGATCAAAGGGCTCAAACAAATGCCACATGCTGCCCGGTTAAAGAAACTCCAGCTCTACTCAGTGGCATACCGCCTGCTCAGAGGCGATCTGTGCCTGACGTATAAAGCCATGTCCAACCCGGAATTAATAGACATGCTGCACCTCAGAAAATCCAAATCCCATCGAGCTATGCGCTCGAGAGACTTGAACCTCAGCACTGAAATAAATAGGACATGCTGGAGGGACAGATTCATAACCCAGAGGCTCCCTTCACTGTGGAATAAAATCCCAGTCCAGGTTAGGCAGAGTCCCTCATTGACTCTCCAAGAGGAATCTTGATGAGTGGATGGGAGATCGTAGGTTTACCCCGGGTATCACTTCTGTGTCACTGTTAGACAGAGGCACAGTATACTAACCTCGAAAAAGGGCATAGCAAAATTAATTTAAAATGGGTGGCGAAAGCCAAACACACTCTGGCTAGGCTTATAAATGCCCTAGGGCAGATAGCCTAGTTTGAACCTATGAACCTATAATACATCCTTTCTTCCCAAGGTAATGTCAGAATCCAGTATCAATCGGTCCATTAGTTTGCTAGTTTTCTTCTCCAAATTTACTAACAAAGGCGAATATATGTTACATTTACTGGATGTTCACAGTTAGTTTTTTTACATGCATAGAACAATAGACCAGACCAGTTTACTTTTTAGACTTGATTAGGAAAACCAGTTGATAAAGTAACTTTAGCAGACTGCTAGCTGATTGATTGTATCCCATTTATTTATAAAAAAAATTGGGTGTTACCTTACCACAGCTAGTATGAGCTCATTCAGCTAGATCCATGGCAACGGGACGTCCATGGACGACATATGAGCAACAGCTACTTGGGCTACCCCCCATACCTTTGTTACTCATTACAAATTGGATCTGGTCTCCAGGAGTAGAGCATCATTTGGTTAAACTGTGCTCAGGAATATCCTTCCTCTGTTCACTTGGGATTTGAGGTAACTGGGGACTCTGTCCCATCAATTGTGGATAAAATGAAAATTGACAACATCAGATCAGATAAAGAAGTTATGTACTTACCATAACCTTCCATCGGTGTTGTCCATTTTCATTCTTTAACTCCCCACCCACCAACCCCCATCCTTTGCAAACTTTTGGAAGAATAAGTTTTTAGGGGACATCACTGTCCTTTATATTGAGCTCCAGATAGTCTTATTATGAATTGATTGCATGCAGTTTTTCACCTCTATGTATGCATAGTAAATTTTTCCTTTCTGGCAAAAATCAGTAAACAAGATCTGAGGTAACTTGGGCTTGGTGCATTATGGCTAAGGGAGAAGCTTGAGAGTTTTTTGGTTGCTGCAAGCTTTATCAATGGCCAAGTCGGATCCAAGGGATCTTATCCAAACCCATCAGTTGAGGAAGAATGAAAATGGACAGTGCAGATTTTTACTTCCCTGCTAACATGGCTCCCCATATAGATGCCCATGATGCTCTGGATCCAAATGGTTTGTGCGTGGTTAGGCATCTAATGGCACTGGCCCTAGTGGGCATTACCCTAGTAACAACCTGTGAAACCTATAGTACATCAGTTTGCAATCTTACCTTTACTTGATATTGTCTTCTGTGCTTTACTTGCTGCTTTACTTCTCTTTTTTGTAAAATCCTTAAAATGTTCTAGTGTGCATTAATCATTATCTGTTTCAATACCCTTCTCTTATAGCTTCTCATTCTGTGTCACATGTATGCCATTCACTTTCACATCCTTTCTATATCATCCCATAATGATCTGTGCTTTGACAGTCCTGTTATTACCCACTTATGATCCTGACTATGTACTGTATATATGTCACTGACAAATTCCAGTTTTTAGACTGAATAGCTTTAGTCCCCGTTTTCCCAGTCTCTCATCTTTGCTTTGTCTCGTGTCCTCCTTATCCTTTGTGTTTCCCAGAAGGCCATTAAATTCACCCACACAATACTTCACCTATAGTGAGCAAATTTAAACTTAGTATCTTTAGCTGTTACCTTTTTTTCATTAGCATGTATGTAAATCACACAAACCTTACCTTTTGTTTTAACCGTAAGTCACATGCATTAGTTTTTCCTGGATTTATGTCCGTACTCAACACAGTTATTCCTAATGTGTTATTCTCTCAGTACTGCTAGCCGTAAACCTTCATCTGTTCCAAAGGACTCTATTTTCCTTTCCCTCCACAGTGACTCCTTTTGTAGCTGTGAAGTAACCCTAATGTCTTTCACGCATAGTGTTTTCTGCTGTTGAATTCACTGTTAAACTGCAACATCTTTCAGTTTTTTTAGACCATTCTCGTTCACTAAGATATTGCAAACATTGTCATTATCCATCAACTATTTTTCATTTTTTTTTTTCCATATTATCATCTTTCTTTGCATCACTGTTTGCGACATAGAATTAGATCTCATAGGAGTGGAACTATTCTTTGTAACCTGTTGGACAATGACTGCAGGCATTAGGATCAGCAAGCACTTCAGACTTCCCCAGGCCAGTACATTCCCCCCTGCTGTCTCAAAATACTCCACACCATTGCACTAAATCGGGCTTTTGTTGCATGGCTTCACTGAACATGGATCTCCAAAATAGCCCTCAGCTGGTTAATTTTTGTGTAGGTTTTTTTGTGCTACCCTTGGCATTGAGTTTTCCTCTTGTATCTATAAGGTAATGTATGCCATCTGTATCTGTAACTTTCCTTTTTAGGTAATTTTTGGGAGTTTTTCTGTCTTGGGTTTTGTCTTTGGCCACCCCCACCCCCTTTGTTTTTCTTGCCAGGCTTCTGTCTTTCCCCTTTAAAACAATTATTTTTGAAATTTTTAACCAGAGAAGAGCACTGGTCTAAATGGACCATTCTGTGGTTAGCCCAGAACTGCACACAAGACGAACGGGTACAGTAGAAACATGGATAAGTAAACATAGAAAATATCTTGCCAAAAAAAAAATGAAAAAATGGTTTAAAGAAGAAATGGGCACAAATATGGATGCTGCCAACTATATCTGCTCCTGAAGGCACTCTGGTTGCCTATTGTATGATTCTATTTGGTTCTCTGTCAGCAGTCATCACTTGATGAGGGCAGTCATTGCCCGACATTAGAGAATTCCCTTTCTCTCCATCTTGGCCCCTCTCTCTTCACAGCATGATTGCCAGACATCCCACCCTGTCAGAGGATGGGATCAAAGACTGAAGCACACCATCTCTTTCATACCAGAGCCACCCAAGAGGTCACATCACAAGAGGTCACATCAGATCAGAGAGAGCAAGTTTGTTTTTTTTTTTTTTTTCTTTTACTGTAGGTTCTGTTTGGTACTCTTAATGACCTGAAATTGCAGGCCTATTTTAGATCTAAGTTGTCTAAGCACTCATTCTTAAAGATGCATTCTGTATGTTCTATTTTCATCTAGCTGAAGGAGATTGGCTTTGCTTGATGTTCATCGTGCATACAGCTGCAGTCATAACAGATGGGTTTTCCTGCCGTCAGGCGGGTCCTCAGTCGGCCGAATTCCAAAGTCTAGGTCCGGCGTCGGATGTCTTCGCTTCTTCCCTGACGTCAGTGTGACAGGGGTATAAAAGAACCAGCCGACGCCATTTTCTTCAGTCTTTCTTGCCGCGCGGTGCCTGAAGCAGAAGCAGTTCGCAAGTGCCGGTTGGCCAGCTCCTGAGATTACGAATATTTTTCAACCGAAGTCTTCTTGAAAGCTAAGTACCCCGTTGGGGAAACTTTTCTTGCCTCGGACCGATGTCAGACAAAGTTAATAATTGCATTTCATGTGGGAAGCAAATACCGCATAAGGATTTTCATTCCCTCTGCATTCCTTGCTTAGGCCCAGACCATGACGTCTCGGCCTGTCGTTTTTGTGCTACATTCAACAGACGCACTATTAAGCATCGGGCGGAGTTCGCCCAACACTATTTTGGCAAAAAGTTTAATTACATTATGTCGTCGGATACTCCGACTCCAGTTTTGAGTAAAAGACGCAAAGATAAGGACCGACATACGAGGTCCGCGACTTCTACCGACACCACGCTAAAGCAGACTACAGGTGCTCCGGTTCTCAGCGAGGCACCTACGCAGCCCCTGACTACCGATGACACTTCATTGGCGGTGTCTTCTGTGCCCGAGGTCGCAGGCTCTTCGGCCCACACCCCGACTACAGATACTGAAGCCACTCTTGGCGGGGAAACTCAGAGTTTAGACAGGCCTGTCACCTCTCAAGGTGTCTTCAGGCCACATTCTTCTTTTTCCATCAAGGCTTCCACTAAGTCTAAAGCAGCCATGCATACTAAGACGAGCTCCACAGGGCCCCTCTCAAGGCCCCATGCCTAAAAAGCAGATGCTCAAAATGGCTGAGGATTTGATTACTCTTATCAGGGGTTCTCAAACCCCCCCCCCCCCCGGACAAAAGGCCCATAATGGAGGAAGAATCCCCTTCCTCGGACCAGGCCTCCATTATTTCAGAACATTCTGAAGACCAGGAACATTCATACTCCCCTTTTGAAGATTCTGATGCAGAGGAGTCCATTCCCTCTGTCCCCCCCCCCCGAGGATTACTCCTTTGGGGAAACCTTACATACCTTGAGGGAACACTTCCACTGGGAAGGCCAAGAGTACTCAGACTCCAAGAAAAGGCTTAGGGATTTCCTCTTGCTCCCTCAGCACAGGCCTCTGGCTATACCTCCTGTCTTAGACATACTAGATGATGTGTATTCGGAGGCCTGCCTCAACCCAGATTCTTTACCTCCAGCTCCAGTCAAGCCTGACAGGTATTACTGGGTTCCTGATTCACACCAATTCCTATACAAAAGCCATGTGGCTGACCCAGAAACTATTTCACAGGGTCCCAAGGGAATTAAGGCCTCCACTGCCAAAAATCCATTACCTTCAGAGAGATTCCAGAGCTTTAGAAAGGTGGGGGAAAAAAGGTATACACCTCGGCAACCTTAACCATGAGGGCATTAAACTGTCAGTTCCATATGTTAAAGTACCAACAGTTTCTGTTATCGCAGTTGAAAAGCAAAATGTCACAACCTGAACAACCAGACTTGAAGGAGTTGCAGGATTTATTACATAGTGCAGAGCAAGTGGGTAAACATACCTTGCAATGTGGTTTTGATGCTTTAGAGGCCTCCTGTAGAGCTGCTGTTACAGGATCAGTCATACGTAGACATGCTTGGCTCAAAGAGCAAACATTACCAGATCATGTCAAAGCTAAATTACTAGATGCACCTCTTCAAAAAGATGTATTGTTTGGTGTTAAAGCTGAGGAGGTATTAAAGAAAATGGAGGAAAAGGCAAAATCAATGTAAACAGTGAAAGATTTCCTACAGGTACAACCTCCACGTCTCAGTAGAAATTGGCCTTCAAAAAATTGGTCCTTTCCAGCCACGGACAGACCCCAAAGAGGTAGATACAGGCGCCCGAGGGGTAGAGGGCAATCTCAAGGATCGTTTAGAGGCAGACAATGGCAAGCACCTACACAAAGAGGTGGTGAGGATAGTTCACAGCCATTCAGAAAGCAGAACCAATGACTTCCCCTTTGCATGTCAAGCAAGGCTCAAATGGCAGCACCTTTAGGCGGAAAACTGGGAAAAATTGGCATATTGTCACAAAAGACAAATGGATCCTGGACATTATAGACAGAGGCTACAGATTCCACTTTCACACCCTTCCAAAAATGAGAGGCATGCCAAACCTGCCACATAATCAAAGGGCAGAGGCACAAAAACAAATTTCAGATCTCATGGACATGAAAGCTATTCAAGAGGTACCTGCACAAGAACAGGGTCAAGGTTTTTATTCCAGACTATTCCTGGTACCAAGGACGGGCAAAGATTGGAGACCTATTTTGGACCTATCCATCCTAAACACATTTTTACTCGTGCCAAAATTCAAGATGCTCACATTACAGCAGCTTCTTCCCATGCTGGGCAAGGAGTCTTGGCTGGTAACATTGGACCTCAAGGAGGCATACCTGCATGTCTCAATCAGACAAGATTGCAGAAGACGCCTCAGATTTCTTGCAGGTTCAACCCATTATCAATTCTCTGCATTGCCCTTTGGCTTATCTACTGCACCCAGAGTGTTCACGAAATGCCTGGCATCAGTAATTGCCTACTGCAGACTTCAAGGGATACAAATATACCCATATTTGGCCGACTGCCTGATCCAAGCGGACAGCAAGCACATACTTCTGAAACATCTGGCGTTTTTAATAATGTTAAACTCTGGGATACACAGTCAACAAAAAAAATCAAGGCTAATACCCTCTCAAACAATAATTTTCCTGGGTGCCAGCTTGAATACAAATACCCAGATGGCCTACCTCACGCCAGAGAAACAAGGGCAACTAACTCAATACTTCAGAAAACTGGCAGCTTTCACCAGGCTAACTGCAAGGAAAATCCTGCAGGCTCTGGGATTCATGGCATCTTGCATCCTGCTAATCCCATGTGCAAAGCTGCATATGAGGAAACTTCAATGGTACCTAAAAAACCTATGGTCTCAACACAGCCACAGTTTGGAAACAATGATACCACTGATTCCATGTCTTCAAAAGGAATTTCTGTGGTGGGCTCAAGCATGCCAAAGAAACACAGGTCTCCCATTCTGCAAGCCTCAAGCAAATCAAGTCATCACAACAGACGCCTCGGACTACGCCTGGGGGGCGCACATGACTGATCGGTGCATTCAGGGCAAATGGTCCCAAAAAGAAAAGCACCTACACATCAATCAAAAGGAAATGCTAGCAGTAATAAATGCTATTATGGCTTTCAAAGACCTACTGCATCCAGGCCAGCTATTGATAAGGACAGACAACACCACAGTAATGTGGTACATAAACAAACAGGGAGGAACCCATTCATACCCCCTATGCAGGCTAGCCATGTCTCTTTGGAACATGGCTCTGGAACTACAAATCGAACTTCAAGCACAGTACCTGCCAGGCAAGGAAAACACGCTGGCAGACAACCTAAGCAGAAATATGACAGATCCACACGAATGGAAGTTGCATCCTCAAGTTTTTACAAAGATAATTCAAGCATGGGGAAGGCCAGACATAGATCTCTTTGCCTCCCACAGAAATCACCAATTGACAAAATTCTGCTGAAGGACCTTTCATCCACAGGCCTGGAAAGTGGACGCACTCTTTCAGTTGGACAACAATGACAGTTCCTCTGCTGCCCAAAGTTCTATTAAAAGCCAGAGCAGACAGACCAGAGATGATTCTCATTGCTCCAGACTGGCCAAGACAACACTGGTACCCACTCCTGAGGAGCCTGACTCATTCCCCACCATGGATCCTGCCTCTAATGCCTCTTCTACTGACTCAGCACAACTTCAAAACTCTTCAGTCAGCTGAAAACACTCAATCTAGCCGCATGGAAGATTCCTTAAAATCACAACAGACCCTACTCTCCAAGGAGGTGCAGGATATCATTTTGGAGGCCAGAAGGCCTTCTACTAGAAAAGCCTACTCCGCAAAATGGAAACGGTTTTGTGCCTGGAATCAGAAAAAGGATCAGAATCCTGGAATACTGAATTTACCACAAATATTACAGTACCTAGCTGAAATGCTAAGCAGTGGACTTTCATTCTCCTCCATCAAAATCCATGCCTCAGCCATTTCTGCAGAATACAACACTGATCCTCCTTTATTCTCTCACCCCCTCTTAAGATAGTTCCTCAGAGGGACTAAGAATATAAAACCCCCCAGGAAACGACCAGTACCTGCTTGGGACCTCAATTTCATTCTAGAAAAAATGACCTTGCCTCCTTTTGAGCCAGCTGCTTCAACAGAACTGCAATATTTGTCCTGGAAAACAGCCTTCCAGACAGCTACGTTATTATTTGGACAGAACAAAGCCTTTCAGAAAATCAGAGCAACTCTTTGTGTCCTATGCTACAGGAGCTCAAGGGAAGCCTATTTCCAAACAGACAGTCTCAAAATGGATAGCCCACTGCATACGCTTTTGTTACTCTTCATGGTAAAACTGTACCTGCAGGCATCAGATCTCACTCCACAAGGGCCACAGCTACCTCTGCAGCTTTCCTCAGGGGGGTTCCTACCAAAGATATTTTGGAAGCAGCCACTTGGAGTTCTGTACATACTTTCTCCAAGCACTATCACCTACCATTATACTCCAAATCTAGAGCAGACTTTGCCACTGCAGTCTTGCAGGGCATCCTGGCTCCTCCTAGTTCCACCTAGTGCCTTCCACCCCTTTTTTTTTAGCTTTGGGATTCTACCCATCTGTTATGACTGCAGCTGTATGCACGATGAACATAGTACAGTTTTGTACCTACCATAAATGTAGATGTTAGAGTGCTAATACAGCTGCAGTCCAGGTTTCCCTCCCTCCTTCCCCTCTTGGGACAGGCCTAATGACTAACACCTCCTCATACAACCTGATTGGGGTATTCTTTTATGGTGTATTTGCTTGCAACTACTGTTTTTTGATTATATTGTATTGCATTATTACATAAATTTATGTATTGCCTTCCTTCTGGGGGCACCTGACATCTGGAGCAAGAAAAACTGAAGAAAATGGTGTTGGCTGGTTCTTTTATACCCCTGTCGCACTGACGTCAGGGAAGAAGCGACGACATCCGACGCCGCACCTAGACTTTGGAATTCGGCCGACCAAGGACCCGCCTGACGGCAGGAAAACCCATCTATTATGACTGCAGCTGTATTAGCACTCGAACATCTACATTTATGATAGGTACAAAACTGTACTTTACACTTCCATGAGGTTTATCTGCACATCAGAATTCAGAAACAATTCTGTGGTTCCTGCATTTCACACTTGGAGCCAGTCATTTTAGTTTCTGATACTTGGGTCTTGTATCAGCCGTTAAACTCTTTTCTATAGTGGCAGTACATCTGTGTTTGCACAGAACCCAGATTGTTCCCTTCCTGACAGCTGGTACCTAGTTGTACTTGTTCAGATCAACTTAATTTTACAAGGGAGTCCTGATTTCTATCCCTAGACATTTCTCAGAGTATGTGCAAGTCTTACTTGCGGTTAGTTTAATGGCTAGTGTTAACCGGCTGTGAGTTGTCACCTTGGCCTACAAGATCAAGTTCCCAATGGAAAACATTCTAGTATTCATTTTGTGTAGCTGCTGTTCTGATTTTATACTTTCTGACAATTCCTTAGTGTCTCATGGTGCTGACCTCGTGACTGCAGCTATTCCAGTGATGTTCATTGTGTTTCACTGTTGCAGTCGTTACTCTAGGGTTATCCTGCTGGCAGGCTACCCTCAGTCGGCCAGAATTCCAACGTCTAGGTCCAGCATCGGTTGCTGTCGCCTCTTCCCTGACGTCAGTGTGCCAGGGGTATAAATGATGCAGCCGACGCCTTTTTCCCCAGTCTTTCTTGCCACGCGGTGCCCGAAGCAAAAGCAGTTCGCAAGTGCCGGTCGGCCGACTCCTGAGATTTTCAAATCCGAATTTCAGAACCGAAGTCTTCATTAAAGCCAAGTACCCCGTTGGGGAAACTTTTTTCTTGCTCCAGACCAATGTCAGAAAAAGTTAACAGTTGTATTTCTTGTGGGAAGCAAATATCTCATAAAGATTTTCACTCTTACTTTATTCCTTGCCTAGGCCCTGATCACAACGTTGCTAGCTGTCGGTTTTGTGCTAGATTTAACCAATGCACTATCAAGCGTCTGTTCGATTTTGCATTTCATTACTTTGGCCGAAGATTTAATTATATTATGCCCTCGGACCAGCCGACAACCGGAGTTTACAAAAAACGCAAGGACAAGGAAAAGGATAGGCATCCAAGTTCCAAAACCGACGATGAAGCCTCTGCTAGGCCAGTCGCCGGTTCTCAGTGAGGTGCTTTCGCAGCCCCTGGCACCCGCTACTGCAGAGCCACAGGCCGCTTCCGACTCCCACGTGGAGCCGACTGGGCCTCTGGAAACTCAAGGTATTGGACACTCGGAAATCATTCCCTCAGATGGGTCCGGAGCCGCTGAGCAGGCATCTGCTTCTGAGGGTGTCTTCAGACCAACACAACTATACATTAAGCCATCTTCAGCTTCAAAGACTAAAGCAGCTCTAAAGACAAAGAAACAAGTGCAGCATTCTCCTTCTCAGACTTCCATGCCTAAAAAACAGTTGCTCAAAATGGCCGAAGACCTAATTAGTTTGATCAGGGGCTCCCATCTTCCTCCTGATAAGAGGCCTAGGCTTGAGACAGAGTATGATTCTTCTGATCAGGTTTCTATTTCCTCTGATTCCTCTTCTGAACAGGATTACTCCATGCTTCCCTTTGAGGATTCTGATGCTGAAGAATCCATTCCTTCAGCCCCTCCTCCTGAGGGTTATTCTTTTGGGGAAACCCTGCATACCACGAGGGAGCATTTCCTAGGGGTTAAAGCTTCCACTGCAAAAAAACCTTGTCCCCTCTGATAGGGATTCTAGGGCTCTAGACAGATGGGGGAAAAAGTCTACACTTCTGCTACCCTGGCTGTAAGGGCTTTAAATTGTCAGTTTCATATGCTTAAATATCGGCAATATTTGATGTCACTGCTTAAACAGAAAATGTTGGCAAATACTGAATGTTCAGAGAACAAGGAATTGCAGGATTTATTTCATGCAGCTGAACAAGTGGGAAAGCATACTTTGCAATGTGGTTATGATTCACTGGAGGCCTCTTGCAGGGCCGCTGTTACAGGTTCTGTTATTAGGAGGCATGCTTGGTTAAAGGAGCAGAATCTGCTTGATCATGTTAAAGCAAAATTATTAGATGCACCATTACAGCTTGATACTTTGTTTGGTACTAAAGCATTAGAGGTGTTGAAAAAAAATGGAGGATAAAGCAAAATCCATGCAGACAGTCAAGGATTTCTTACAGGTACAGCCACCCAGGTTTAGCAGGAACTGGCCCTCTAAAAATTGGTCCTTTCCAGTGTCAGACAGACCACAAAGAGGCAGATTCAGGTGTCCCAGAGGCAGATCTCAGCCCCAAGGCTCATACAGGCCTAAACAATGGGGTGCTCCTACCTCCAAAAGCGGAGAAGACAAATCACAACCTTACAGGAAACAGTCCCAATGACTTCCCTCTACCAGATCCAAGCACTTCTCATTTGGCAGCCCCCTTAGGGGGAAAACTAGCACTTTTTTTCAACAAATTGGCAAATGGTTACCCAAGAAGAATGGGTCCTGAACATAGTGTCCCAAGGCTACAGGTTCCATTTTCACACCCTACCCAGGTCAAAAGGTATGCCAGACCTGCCACACAATCAATGGGCAGAGGCACAAAATCAAATTACAGCCCTCCTGGACATGAGGGCCATTCAGCAAGTACCACAACAAGAGCAGGGGCAAGGATTTTACTCCAGACTCTTTCTAGTATCCAGAAAGGACAAAACCTGAAGACCAGTACTGGACCTGTCTATACTAAATACGTTTCTGGAAGTTTCAAAATTCAAGATGTAGACTCTACAGCAGCTACTGCCCATGTTGGGCAAGAAGGCTTGGCTCGTAACTTTGGACCTAAGAGGCATACCTGCATGTCCCAATCAGACAATCTTGCAGAAGATACCTCAGATTCATAGCTGGCTCAATGCATTACCAATTCTCTGCACTGCCCTTTGGCTTATCTACTGCGCCCAGGGTCTTCACAAAATGCCTGGCACCAGTAATTGCATTTTGCAGACAAAAAAGGAATTCAAATATATCCCTACTTGGACGACTGCCTAATTCAAGCAGAGAACAAAGACATTCTTCTGAAGCATCTGGCATTTGTAAAAAGATTACTAATTGGCCTAGGGTACACAGTAAATGAAAATAAATCAAAACTAGTGCCCTCTCAAGAGATAATATTCCTGGGTGCAAGCTTAAATACAACTGCCCAGATGGCTTATCTCACGCCAGACAAACAAAAGCAACTGACTACTTACTTCAAGAAATTGACAACAAAAACCCACTTATCTGCAAGGAAAATCCTGCAGGCCTTGGGTTTCATGGCATCTTGCATTCTACTAATTCCATATGCCAGACTGCATATGAGAAAACTACAATGGTATCTAGAAAGTGTTTGGACTCAGCATTGCCACAGCCTGGAGACAGTAATTGCACTCATTCCCTGCCTGCAACAGGAGTTTCGATGGTGGGCAGAGGCCTGTCACCACAACAAGGGTCTGCCATTCAGATTACCCACAGCCAGGCAGACACTGACAACGGATGCATCAGATTATGCCTGGGGGGCCCATATGGCAGAAAAATGTATTCAGAACATATGGTCTGCAAACCAGATGCATCTTCACATCAATCAAAAAGAGATGCTAGCTGTTCAAAATGCCCTGACAGCTTTCAAGAACTTGTTTCATCCAGGACAGTTACTGATAAAGACAGACAACACTACGGTCATGTGGTACATAAGCAGGGAGGTACACATTCCTACCCCCTCTGCAGACCAGCAATGACCTGATGGGACACAGCATTGGCTTTTCAAGTTCACCTGCAAGCACAATTCCTGCCAGGAAAAACAAATACTCTGGCAGACGAACTAAGAAGAAACTTCATGGATCCCCACAAATGGAAACTGGATCCACAAGTCTTCAGCATGATAAGGAAATGGGGATGCCCAGACATAGATTTATTTGCCTCCCCTCACAACTGCCAATTGCAGAGATTTTGCACAAGGATTTATCACAAGCAAGCATGGAATGTGGACACCCTATCCTTCAGCTGGAAAAATCTAACGGTATATGCTTTTCCCCCACTGCCTCTCCTTCCCAGGGTACTCCTAAAGGTCAGACAAGAGAAGCCAAAAATGATACTGATTGCACCAGACTGGCCACGCCAGCACTGGTACCCAGTCCTAAAGAGCTTGTCTCAAGGTCCAGCATGGATATTGCCTCAAACTTCTCACTTACTGACCCAACAAAACAATCAGATCCTGCACAGCCAACTCAGGACCTTAAATCTGGCAGCATGGCAGATAATGTAGCCATTCAGAACACTTCTTTCAAAAGCTGTTATGGATGTTATCTTGGAGGCCAGGTGGCCCAGTACCAGAAAATCTTATGCAGAAAAATGGAAGAGATTCTGTGCTTGGAACCAGGAACAAGGCAGTGACACGTGTGTACCAAATATCCCTCAGATTTTACAATACCTAACTGAGATGCTGAACAAAGGCCTTTCTTTCTCATCAATTAAGATTCATGCCTCTGCCATTCCAGCCCATTACAATACGGAACCACCTATCTTTTCTCATCCTTTAATAAGGCAGTACCTCAGAGGGGCCAAAAACATTAGACCCCCCCAAGGAGCGCACCAATTCCGGCCTGGGACCTCAATTATATTTTGGAAAAACTCACACTGCCTCCTTTCGAGCCAGCATCAACAGCAGATATAAAATTCTTATCCTGGAAAACAGCTCTGCTCCTAGCAATAACCTCTGCAAGGCGAGTCAGTTACAGGCACTCATGGCTGTGGAACCTTTCATCATTTTTCATCCAGACAGGGTTTCTCTGAGGACAAACCCTACATTTATGCCTAAGGTGGTGTCCAGTGTGGCCCTTAACCAAGCCATTCACTTGCCTACCTTTTATCCTAATCCACAAAACAAGGGTGAGAAAATTCTGCATTCTTTGGACATACACAGGCAGTTACGCTTCTACTTGGACAGAACTAAAGCTTTCAGAAAGACTGAGCAACTTAGTGTCATATGCTGCAGGATCACAAGGAAAGGCCATCTCAAACCAGACTATTTCTAAATGGATAGGTCACTGCATCCGCTTCTGCTATTTTCAACATGGCAAATCAGTGCCTAAGGGCATTAGGCCTCATTCCACCAGAGCAGCAGCCACTTCAGCAGCCTTCCTCAGAGGAGTACCACCCAAAGATATCTTAGAGGCTGCAACTTGGAGTTCAGTGCACACCTTCACAAAGCACTACCACTTACGTCTTTAGTCCAAGTCCAGAGCAGGCTTTGCCACTGCATTTCTGCAGGGCCTCATAGCCTCTCCTAACCCTATTTAGCCCAGCCGCCCTTCCTCAGCTTTGGGATTCAACCCAAGAGTAATGACTGCAACAGTGAAACACGATGAACATAGTACAGTTGTGTACCTACCATAAATGTAGATGTTAGAGTGTATTCACTGGTGCAGTCCAGGTTACCCACCCACCATCCCCCTTTTCTTTGCTGGGACTTATCTGCACTTCTCCATCCTATACAACCTTTTTGGTGTATTTGCTTGTAGATGAAGGAAATGTTATTTTTGTGCATGCATTTTTATTGGCATATTTTTCAGCCGGTTTATCAAAATGTCGATCGCCCATCGTCGAATGTACATACTGTCGACTCCTTTATGCGAAAGCTGTAATGCAGAGTCCTCAAGATATCGAACTAAAACACCGAACGTCGACATTTCTGACTGCTACACCACAAAACAAGTGCTACCATGGGTCCAACGGGGGGCAAGATTTTGCATTTCGGAATATCGGTGTTCGACATCCCAACAGTCGCTGTTCGGAGTTCGCGTTAGTGATTTTGACGATTGGCGATTGACATTTTGATAGTAAACCTTTTCAGCCTACCAATTTGGGGGCATCTGACATCAGGGGCAAGAAAAACTGAAGGAAATGGCGTCGGCTGCATCATTTATACCCCTGGCGCACTGACGTCGGGGAAGAGGCAACAGCAACCGACGCAGGACCTAGACTTTGGAATTCTGGCCGACTGAGGGTAGCCTGCCAGCAGGATAACCCTAGAGTAATGACTGCAACAGTGAATACACTCTAACATCTACATTTATGGTAGGTACACAACTGTACTATCCCTATGACCCATTAACCCACAAAAGTTCTTCAATGTGCACTTCGGGTGTGGTGGTTAGAAGTGCAGACTCTATGGAAAATTAGTTCTTCTTCTCTTAACTGTGTAGGCAACACATAATGTGGTGGTAAGATGCCAGCATTATTTCTCTAAGCAGTCACTTCCTTTTCCCCCAGCACAGATGAGTCCCCATGGATGCCTACCATTGGAGAGGTTGGGGCTTTGCTTGAGATGGCTCAAGCCAGGGATGCAGTTACCCAAAGAATTGGCCTTTTTATGATTGTACTGGAGGTGAACACACACTACTCCTCCTCTTTTATGCTTTCCAGGAATTCCTGCTCCCAGTGGTCCTTTTCAGTCAGGCAGCCAGAATGTTAGGTGATATCTCAACAAACTGGAATACAAACTTATCCCCTGTAACAGGAGGCTAAGAGAGTTTGGGAATGGCCATGACTAACTGTTACTTTATTGTGGCAGTCCACGTCCCTGGGCAGTCCATTCTAAAGGCAAACAGATTGAAGAGACTCTTGCTGCAGCATAAGTGGTCCTCTACTCTTCTCTAATGAAAATAATTTTTTGTATGTGGGGAGAACTTGTCTAGGAGTTGATTGGTCTGGAAAGCAATGTCAAGCATGGTGACTTTCTCCCTCATCTCATCATCACAGATGACCTCAGAGGGATGCTGTGGCTCATCCGTGGTAGAGGGAACTCCGCTGTGCTTTTTCTCAGATGTTCATCGTGCATACAGCTGCAGTAATCACAGATGGGTTCTCTGCCGTCAGGCGGGCCCTTGGTCGGCCGAATTCCAAAGTCTAGGTCCGGCGTCGGTTGTTCTCGCTTTCTCTCCTGACGTCAGTGAGGCCGGAGTATATAAGACACAGCCGACACCATATTCTTCAGTCTTTTTTGCCGCGCGGTGCCCAAAGCAGAAGCAGTTCGCAAGTGCCGGTCGGCCAGCTCCTGAATTACGGAAATATTGGAAACCGAAGTCTTCATTAAAGCTAAGTACCCAGTTGGGGAAACTTTTCTTGCCTCTGACCGATGTCAGAAAAAGTTAATAATTGTATTTCTTGTGGGAAGCAAATACCGCATAAGGATTTCCATTCCCTCTGCATACCTTGTTTAGGCCCAGACCATGACGTCTCGGGCTGTCGCTTTTGCGCTACTTTCAATAAACGCACTATTAAGCGTCGGGCGGAGTTCGCCCAACACTATTTTGGTAAAGCCTTTGATTATAAAATGTCGTCGGATACTCAGACTACCGTTTTGTCCAAAAAACGCAAGGACAAGGACCGACACGCGAGGTCCGCGGTCCCCACCGACACCACGCCAAAACAGGCTACACGTGGTCCGGTTCTCAGCGAGACGCCTTTGCAGTCCCTGACTACCGACGACACTCCTTTGGTGGTGTCCTCTGTACCCGAGACCGCAGGTACCTCGGCCCTTTCCCAGACTACAACCACCGAGGCCATTGCTAATGTTGAGCCTACTAATGTGGACAGGTCCACTTCCACCCATGGTGTCTTTAGACCCTCATCTTCTTTTTCTATTAAGGCCTTTACTAAATCCAAAGCAGCCAGGCATCCCAAGAGGCCTGTTGCACAGGGCCCATCTCCAGGCCCCATGCCTAAAAAACAGATGCTTAAAATGGCTGAGGATTTAATTACTCTTATCAGGGTTCTCAACCCTCCAGACAAGAGACCCAGAGTGGAGGAAGATTCTCCCTCTTCTGATCAGGGCTCCATTTTATCAGAACATTCTGATGTAGAGGAACACTCTTACTCCCCTTTTGAAGATTTGGATGCAGAGCAGTCCATTCCTTCTGTATCTCCTCCTGAGGATTTTTCCTTTGGGGAAACCTTGCACACTTTGAGGGAACACTTCCATTGGGAAGGCCAAGACTTTTCCGATTCCAAGAAAAGACTTGGGGAATTTCTTTTATTACCTCAACACAGACCTCTGGCGATACCTCCTGTTTTGGACATACTTGATGATGTTTATTCGGAGGCTTGCCTTAACCCGGATTCCCTGCCTCCTGCACCAGTCAAACCTGATAGGTACTACAGAGTTCCTAACTCACCAATTTCTCTTCAAAAGCCATAATGCTGACCCTGAAACCATTTCTCAAGGCCCCAAGGGATTGAAGGCCTCCACTGCCAAGAATCCACTTCCTGCCGAAAGAGAGTCAAGATCTTTAGAAAGGTGGGGAAAAAAGGTATATACCTCGGCCACCCTAGCCATGAGGGCCTTAAATTGTCAGTTTCATATGCTTAAATATCAACAGTTCCTGTTATAACAATTAAGGAATAAAATGTCTCAACCTGAACAACCAGATTTGAAGGAGTTGCAGGATATGATGCATAGTGCAGAGCAAGTGGGTAAACACACCTTACAATGTGGTTATGATGCCCTAGAGGCCTCAAGTAGAGTGGCTGCTACAGGATCAGTCGTTCGCAGACATGCCCGGCTTAGGGAACAAAACTTGCCTGATCATGTGAAAGCTAAACTTCTAGATGCTCCTTTACAAAAGGATGTGCTGTTTGGTACTAATGCTGAGGAGATATTACGGAAAATGGAAGAAAAAGCCAAATCTATGCAAACTGTCAAAGCTTTTTTACAGGTCCAACCACCACGTTTTAGCAGAAATTGGCCTTCAAAAAACTGGTCCTTTCCAGCCACTGACAAGCCCCAAAGAGGTAGATACAGACGCACAAGGGGCAGGGGGCAATCACAAGGATCATATAGAGGCCGACAATGGCAAACTCCAGCACCAAGAGGTGGCGAAGACAGTGCACAACAATACAGGAAACAAACCCAATGACTCCCTCATTTCCATGCCAAGCAGGTCTCAGCTGGCAGCACCTTTGGGAGGAAAGCTAGCATTATTTGCAAGAAACTGGCATATTGTCACAACAGACAAATGGATCCTGGACATTATAAACAGAGGCTACAAATTTCAATTCCACACTCTTCCAAAAATGAGAGGCATGCCAAACCTGCCACACAATCAAAGGGCAGAGGCACAATTACAAATTTCAAAGCTCATAAGCATGAGAGCTATTCAAGAGGTACCTACTCACGAACAAGGTCAAGGTTTTTATTCAAGACTTTTTCTGGTACCAAGGAAAGGAACCGACTGGAGACCCATTTTGGACATATCCATCCTAAACACATTTTTACTCGTACCAAAATTCAAGATGCTCACATTACAGCAGCTTCTTCCCATGCTGGGCAAGGAGTTTTGGCTGGTAACATTGGACCTCAAGGAGGCATACCTGCATGTCCCAATCAGACAAAGCTGCAGAAGATACCTCAGATTTCTTGCAGGGTTCAATCCACTATCAATTCTCTGCATTGCCCTTTGGCTTATCTACTGCGCCCAGAGTATTCACAAAGTGCCTGGCATCAGTGATTGCCTACTGCAGACTTCAAGGGATACAAATTTACCCTTATTTGGACGACTGCCTGATCCAAGCGGACAGCAAGCACATACTTCTGGAACATCTGGCATATGTAACACGGTTACTGCATTCTCTGGGATACACAATCAACAAAGAGAAATCCAGGCTAACACCATCTCAGAAAATAACTTTCCTGGGTGCCAACTTGGACACAAACACCCAGATGGCATATCTTACGCCAGAAAAACAGGGGCAACTAACTCAGTACTTCAAAATACTAGCAAAATGTACCAGGCTTACTGCAAGGAAAATCCTGCAGGCTCTGGGCTTCATGGCATCTTGCATTCTTTTAATCCCATGTGCAAAGCTGCATATGAGGAAACTTCAGTGGTACCTAAAAAACCTATGGTCTCGACACAGTCACAGTTTGGAAACATTAATACCAATAATTCCATGTTTGCAAAAGGAATTTTTATGGTAGGCCCAAGCATGTCAAGCAAACACAGGCCTCCCATTCTGCAAGCCTCAAGCAAAGCAAGTCATCACAACAGACGCCTCAGATTACGCCTGGGGGGCGCACATGACGGACAGGTGCATTCAGGGCAAATGGTCCCAAAAGGAAAAGCACCTTCACATCAATCAAAAAGAAATGCTAGCAGTAATAAATGCAATTACAGCTTTCAAGGACTTCCTGCATCCAGGACAATTACTGATAAGAACAGACAACACCACAGTAATGTGGTACATAAACAAACAAGGAGGAACACATTCATACCCCTTGTGCAGACTAGCCATGACTACTTTGGAACTTGGCTCTGGAATGGCAAATCGAACTTCAAGCACAGTACTTGCCAGGATTGGAAAACACGCTGGCAGACAATCTAAGCAGAAATATGACAGATCCACACGAATGGAAGTTGCATCCTCAGGTGTTTGCAGAGATAATCCAAGGGTGGGGGAGGCCAGACATAGATCTTTTTGCCTCCCACAGGAATCAATTGGAAAAGTTTTGTTCGAGGACCTTTCATCCAAAGGCCTGGAGAGTGGATGCCCTTTCATTCAGTTGGACAGCATGGACAGTTTACGCATTCCCACCTCTGCCTCTTCTGCCCAAGGTGCTTTTGAAAGCAAGAGCAGACAGACTGAAGATGATACTGATTGCTCCAGATTGGCCAAGGCAACACTGGTACCCACTCCTGAGGAGCCTAACACATACTCCTCCCTGGTCCCTGCCTCTAATGCCTCTTCTGCTGACTCAGCACAGCTA
Source organism: Protopterus annectens (assembly GCF_019279795.1). Lineage (NCBI taxonomy): Eukaryota > Metazoa > Chordata > Ceratodontiformes > Protopteridae > Protopterus > Protopterus annectens. The sequence goes on along the minus strand of NC_056727.1, from coordinate 1,240,191,494 downwards.
CAAAACCCTTCACAGTCAGCTGAAAACACTCAATCTCGCTGCATGGAAAATTCCTTAACACCACAACAGACCCTACTCTCCAAGGAGGTGCAGGATGTCATTTTGGAGGCCAGAAGGCCATCTACTAGAAAAGCTTACTCCGCAAAATGGAAGCGGTTTTGCTCTTGGAATGAGAAAAAGGCCAGGACCCTAGAAAACTGAACTTGCCTCAGGTATTACAGTATCTAGCTGAGCTGCTGAACAGTGGACTTTCATTTTCTTCCATAAAAATCCATGCCTCAGCCATTTCTGCAGAATTTAACACGGATCCTCCTTTATTTTCTCACCCACTCTTACGACAGTTCCTCAGAGGGGCTAAGAATATAAGACCACCAAGGAAACAACCAATACCAGCCTGGGATCTTAATTACATACTAGAAAAATTAACATTGCCTCCTTTTGAACCAGCTGCCTCAACAGATTTGCAATATTTGTCCTGGAAAACAGCCTTCCTTCTGGCTATCACTTCAGCTCGTAGGGTTTCGGAACTACAGACCCTCATGGCGGTGCAGCCCTTTCTCATCTTCCATCAGGACAGGGTTTCCCTTCGTACCAACCCGTCATTTATGCCTAAAGTGGTATCCAGGGTAGCTTTAAATCAAGCCATACACCTACCTTACCTACCTTTTACCCCAATCCTCAAAACAAAGGGGAAAGGCTGCTACACTCTTTAGACATCCATAGGTAGATACGTTATTATTTGGACAGAACAAAGTCCTTCAGGAAATCAGAACAACTCTTTGTGTCCTATGCTGTAGGGGCTCAAGGGAAGCCAGTTACCAAGCAGAGGATAGGCCACTGCATACGGTTTTGTTATTCCTATCATGGGAAATCTGTTCCTACAGGTATCAGATCACACTCCACCAGGGCCACAGCTACCTCTACAGCCTTCCTCAGAGGAGTTCCTACCAAAGATATTTTGGAGGCAGCCACTTGGAGTTCTGTACATACCTTCACAAAACACTACCACCTGCCTTTATATTACAGAACTAGAGCAGGCTTTGCCACTGCTGTGTTGCAGGGCATTCTGGCTCAACCCAGTTCCTCCTAGTACCTACCACCCTGTGCGTAGCTTTGGGACTCTACCCATCTGTGATTACTGCAGCTGTATGCACGATGAACATAGTACAGTTTTGTACCTACCATAAATGTAGATGTTCGAGTGCTAATACAGCTGCAGTACAGGTTTCCCTCCCTCCTTCCCCACTTGGTAAAGGCATGGGGCCGAACACCCTCTTCATACAATCTGACTGGGTTATCCTTCTATGGTTTATTTGCTTGCAACTACTGATTTTGGATTATATTGCATTGCATGTATATACATATAAACATAATTTATGTATTGCCTTCCTTCTGGGGGCACCTGACATCTGGGGCAAGAAAGACTGAAGAATATGGCGTCGGCTGTGTCTTATATACTCCGGCCTCACTGACATCAGGAGAGAAAGCGACAACAACCGACGCCGGACCTAGACTTTGGAATTCGGCCGACCGAGGGCCCGCCTGACGGCAGAGAACCCATCTGTGATTACTGCAGCTGTATTAGCACTCGAACATCTACATTTATGGTAGGTACAAATCTGTACTTTTCTACTGATGATAAACTTCATACTCTTAAAGGCTGTTTTAAAACCATGATCAACCTCATAGTTCTTTATTGACCCTAGCTGGTTTGGTTGCCTCATGTACTGGGGAAACTGTTGCTTAGACCAACCTGAACTTTGTCTCATCAGGCAGGCCTTCTCAAATGTGTTTTAGCTGCATTTTACGGCTCTGTTTCTCCTAGTAGATGCTTGTGACCTTGCTTTCTTGGATAGGGTTGCTTCTGTCATGTCTTCAGAACTGTGTAGTACAAGGAAAATGTAGAACAAGTGGACTTATTTTTCCATTTGTTCCAAGTCCGTAGTTTTGGATTCCTTTTGTACTCCAGTCCTACTTGTGTTGGATTACCTAGATGCCATATTTGCCTCTGGTTTCATTTTTTTCTTGGGTAAAACTCTGCTTGATCCCCACGTTCTGCTTTCCATGGGGTAAAGATGGGTCTCCCCTGGCTTCCTTAACTCTCCTAAGCTTTCCTAAAAGATGCCTTCCTCTTGAGACCTGTTTTGTGAACCAGTTTCTCTTGAGCATATTACATTGTATTTGAATTTCTTACTGTGGCTCCTTTTGTATTTGCCACTTCAGCAGCACTTTAATTGGTCTCATGGAAGATCCTATTTCCACCTGCTATTACCTGTTCCAAGAGAATAACTGAACTGAACACCCTCTCTCTGCTGATCTTCCTTACCTGGCCTTCTATAAAGACTATTTATCTTAGAAATGTTTCTACCGTATTTTCCTATTTCATTCAGATTTTTTGTTGTTGCAAACTGTCACCTACTCCATATCTTCCACTGCATCTCCTCCACAGAGGAGACGCTCTCCAACACCCCCTGTAAATAAATGACTAAATGGACATCGTAGTGTACTTATCAATTTTTTTTATCATCTTTAGTTGTGTAAGGAAGGGTTTGCACTTGAAATTACAATAATGAAATGTTAGAGAACGGACGTTCATAGAGAAGAACAGGAATAAGAGAGGAAGCTATTAACCTCTCTTCTCTAAAATTAGGAACAATGCCAAAAATAAGACCCAGACTTTGAGACCCGTTTAAAATATTGCCATTACTTGCTTAGAAACGATAGAATAAGAGGATTTATATTACTGTGCTTTTTATGATGAACAAGATGACTGTAACTGTAGTACCTGGAATTGGGTAATAGTTTTAACCCTCACTGTTCTGTCAAAGTCTCATATTTGGAGGGATGGGGCACAATTCAGAGGCAAAGTTCAGGACATTTTAGGAGTAATAAGAGGTATTAGCATAGTGCAGTAAAAGCTGAGCTGTCTACTGATAGTGTCAGTAAGTCATTAATGAAAAACAGTGTTAAATTTGTTACATGTATATGTTTTTCAACAATGACTGTGCCATTAAGAATCGGTTGTCTTTTTCTGGAATTTCCTGTGCAGTTTGGATAGATTCATTCTTGTGAAGGTGCCTGCCCCAATGAGTCCTGTATTGACTATTTAAAGTATGCCTTCCCCTGTAACTGCCAGTTTTTGTTTTTCTTCAGTCTGCTAGGGTCATGATTGTTGCATTTGTTTGTCTTTGTTCTTGATGAGTTTAAAAACTCACCCAATTCCTGCACTGGGTAGTGGAAGGAAGCTCCTCACAGGACTGTTGGGAGGGTCCTCCTTGTAGCCTTAGGATAAGGACAGAGTTTCTTAAGACTGTCCGTCTTCCAGTGGTCCATGATTTGCTGTGTCTCAGTCCTTGGAGGAATAGAAATAATCCACTACTACTACAGACATTTACTTTCAGGTCTACAGTTATAATTGCAGATTAGTGGCCCAGGTAAGTATGCCCCCCAACTCCTATTGTATGGTAGTGCATCTGAGAGTGGTCATAGTACCTACAACCTGGTTAATCAGCTTGGGCCTTGTTGTGTCCAGCATGATCTGAGGGAAGGTACATTGGGTCGATGCTTGTTCTGCTGGGACCCTCACCCCACCCAAAAAAACACACATCACATGTTCTACAATGTTGGGCAGTCCTGGCTAATGAGGAGTGATTAGATGAACCAATCACTTGGCATGCATGGGCAGTCCTGGCTAATGAGGAGTGATTAGATGAACCAATCACTTGGCATGCAGCCCAGGCATAAGATATCTGGCACTTTTTTTTTTTTTTTTTTTTTTTTTTTTTTTATGGGAGCTTGAATTGTGGGTGTGGGATCTTACACAATAGACTTTGACTTGATGGCAGTACCTGGTGTAGCACATGCTTCTCACATCATTCTTACAGACTGGCGATATGCAGTTATTGCACATGTGCATAAGTTTGTGTACATTCCCCTGTTCGGGTGGAGAACATCTGGCTGCATTTTAGGAATTGTCAGCGATGAGATTATTGTCTTTAAAGTGGGCGTGTACATTGAGCTTTCTGTTTTTTCAAACATCTTGGATTGCTTTTCATATGGGGCTTTCTTAAGACTCATTAGGTCTAGTCTGTTTTGGCCTCTGTTCACCTGTTCTTTTGGAAGCTACTAGAGTAAGGGGACATGTGGTAATGCCACTCCTTAAGAGCCACCTCTTAAGGATATATCTTGAAAGCCTGTCACTTGCAGCTCCCAAGAAAGTAGATACCCAGTTGGAGTGGTATTACTAAGGATCTTAGGATGGCCTCATTTATGGTCTAGGTGGATCATGGGTGGTTCCAAGGGCTAAGTGTAAGTGCCTGTTAAGGAGTCTGGAGTTCAGAACAGGTGTAATTATGCTTCGTTTGTCACATTAGAAATTAGGGCTGTAAGCTGTATATGTAGCCAAGTTCCATTTTTTCCTGCTAAAGAGAGTGCTGGAAATGTTTGAGGGACCTCACAGAGTTTGGGCTAATAGAGAGCCTTTTCCAGGCCCTGTCAGCATCCAATTATGTAGCTCCCAGGTTTGCTCTGTGGCATAGAGGAATGAGGCCTTTACTGTGATTAAGATGTTCAGTTAGCAGTCTGGTGCCAAAAGAGTTGATTTAGTAGAGTAGGAATGAAAATTTGGTCTGCATTGGCATTTATTCTTATACATTTTGTTTTTATGGTTTGTTTTATTCTTATACATTTTGTTTTTATGGTTTGTTTTGTTCTTATTTAGTTTGTATATTCTTTCTTTTTAATGCGTTTATTGTCATTGATTGTATTCTTTGCTATGTGCTAAAGCACATTAAAGATGAAATACTTTTCTTTGGGTAGAGAGGTAGGGTCATGTGCTCAAGGGTATGGAAAGGTTTGAGTTCTCAGTGGGAATTGGGAGCTACTGCAACAAGCTTGCCTCCAATGGATTGACTGAAGTGATGACATGTAGGTGAATACTGCCCTTCACAGGCCTCAGCATTAAGTCCATGAAATCAAACCCTTTGGCACATTCGGAGCACACACGAGAAGTGGCTAGGTTGGATGCAATTCTTCAGAAAGTCTGTTAATATGATGCACCCAGTTTTCTACCTCCCTTCTGGTGCAGTGATAGCATACTAGCATGCTTATGCTGCCCAGAGGCTTCTCTCATTGGTGTTATGTTAGAGCATTGCCGTACATCATCACAGTGAGGAGCTGTGGAAGATATAACACTGCAGAATAGCTGGGGAAACTAATTCAACCCTGGACAAGGTTGAAAACAAGATAGTGGGCTCCAATTTAGTTTATAGTAACATGGATTGTGCGAGTGCTGGGGTTAGGGCTCCGGGCGAGTGCATGTGACTGCACAGAACAGCACATGTACTGAGAACTGGCTTAGCTGTTGTATTCTTAATGACCCTTTCAAGGAAAGAGTGCCCTTTTGGCAGGCTTTAAGACTTTGGTTGATCTTTAACAAGAAGTGTTTTATGTCCTTAATGAAGAGACTTCCTCTTTCAGTCTTCCATACTTGTTCCACAAAGAGGAGGCCCCACCTTTGCCTTAGTGGCAGGCCACAGTGTCCAGTGATAGCTGCATCCAGTGTCCTAGTTGAAAGCTGCTAAGGTATGGGAGATTCAGCTGACATTCAGCCTACAGTTCATACTGTGCTATCCTGGTAAGGGGGTAGCAGTTCTGGTCCTCCAGGGCTAGGAGAAACATCCTTCAGGGCCAGCAGAATTGGGGTTGATACTGCTTGGTCTACTCCATCCCCCTTTTCTTGTCACCCGTTCTTTCCCATTTCTTTTCATTCTTGGCTTCCAGTTAAGCATAACCTTTGAGTCTAGCTCAGGTCTGTACTGCCCTAGAGGTAAGAGAGACTGCCCAGTGTTCAGGAAGAGGGTAACTTGGTCTGTTCTTGGCATAGCAGGAATTTTTTTTTCTTTTTTGTCCTTAGTTTTTAACCTTTGCATTCCTTGGTGTATTAATGGGATCTAGTTTCCATTTTCTGTCACTGGTGACCTTGAGAATGATTGTTTCTTGCTGTAGTTTTCCTGTTTATTTCAAGGGGTCTCCACTGTTCTTTCCCCTGATTTTGCTGTAGTTAGGCATCTCTTGTGGGGCTGTTGCTATTTCTGGTTCAGTGTCCAGAGCCTTCTTAGAGTCTGGTCACTGTGGCCAGAGCCTGACATGAGTGGAACAGCATCTTTGTACACTCTTATGAATTACTACTTAGAGGTACTGGTGGGAAGGTGCTACCTAGAGATTCTTAAGAGTGCTTTTGATTGGAGAAACCTATTCTTCCACTTTTTCCATGTTTACAGTCCCTTAGGGTTGCATTCTTTTTTAATCTAGTTCCCTTTCTTTATCTTGCTAGGTATTGTCTTTAGTTGTGATACTCGTGCCGTTCCTTCCACTTTTGTAAGGGTCCAAAAGATCTGAGTTTCATGAACTGTTGTGGGTGTAAGTCACAGCCTAAAAACAAAACCAGCTGCAACCTCTCAGTGCACTATTACTTTCACGGTTCATGGTACCACAACACTTGCATGATCTTTGGAGTCTGTAAATGGTCAGACCCCCTTCGCTGGATATTGGAGTCCATCCACTCTTTTAACAGGTACAGCTGCTGCTGTTGCAGTGGCACCAAAATAATTCACTCTTATTAATTTTCCCATAACATTTACACTAGAACATAGCATGACTCTGAAGTAGTCCTTTGCAACATCTTTCTTAAGGTATTAAAGCCAAACTGTTACATCAGAAACGCTGCTTTCATCCTGCAGAATCTTGCTGTTTTGGTGGTGTTACTCCATCTTACCGGAACATTACTCACCGGTAGAAAATAATCCTTAGGAGTATTGTGCATGTCTTCCCTTCTGCCTTTCCCCAACAAGCGTGATTGATGTAATTCCTGTCATCATATTATTTGTTATATTACCAAAAAAGTGATACACTGTTTAGATCCGGCTAGGCTGCCACCATTTTCATGCAGTTAGCTTCCAAGCTCACATTTGGAAGAGTAGGACCAGTTAATTGATTTAGTCTTAATCCTTTTGGTTAGAAGGAGCTGTCTGCAAAAGTCATAGAGTGTCCGTTAGTGTGCAATAGAATGTTACTTCAGTTGAATAAGGTTCCAGTTATGCATCTTCTCAAAAGCAAAAGACTGCTTCTTAGCACTTTTAATATTTTCAGCATATTTTAAATGTACTGTACAAAAATTCTAAGGAGTACAGTGACCACCAGACTAGTGTTTACTTTTTTTAGATTTTGGACCAGAAGAACAGTAGCTAGGTTAAGTAGAACGTCTGGTAGTCCTCCAGACTGGTACCCCTCAAACTAAAGTTGAGGGGGGAATCTTTGCTAACTTGAGCAAATAAAACCCTCCTTCAAGCAGTTTACATACTCACAAGTGTTTAAATGCATAAGCAGCATAAATGAATGAGTGAATGAAAGCACGTTGGTGTTACATCAGTGACGGACTGATTGAAATGGGAAATTAAAGTATTTCACTTTCATCTGGCCCCCTTACTGCTTACATCTGGGGCAGCTACCCTCTTAGGCCCTCACTAGTTATGGCTCTGTTTATCAGAGTAGTGGGTTGAAACATTTTGGACCCATTTCAGCCACAGCACAGAAGTGACTATGGAAATTTTAAAAGATAGTACAACATTGCCAAAGGCATAGATTACAAGATAAAGTAACTTGAAATAAAAACTGCAAAAATAAGCATGTCTGTTTGTTTAACAGGATGTTGCTGCTGCATTTTGCTTTGAATGAGTACTCTGTACCTTTATTTACTGGACACTGGAGTTTTACTTCATTGATTTGAAGGCCTTCTGTCTGGCATTGAGTAGTGTTTGTTAGACTGTTGCCTGCCAAGATTCACCTTTATCCTGGTATGACTTGTACAAAAGGGATTCTTGTTGTTTTATGAGTATTGTGTTGAGAGATTTTAGTTTTATTGCAGAATATGCTTCTAGATTGCTGCAGTTTTTTTCTTTTTGCATGGGAGGGAAGATGGGTCATCAACAGTCCAGTTTTACATTGGCATTTGTGATAAACATTCTTTTTTTTTTCTCTTTTTGCTTGTAGGTGTGAACTCTCAATGACTCTCAGTATAGACATTTTTTGACAGTCTACTTCAGTCTTTGGATGCCAGCTGCTGTTACATACACTGTTAAGGATCAGCATTTCAATTACAGTTGCCAGTGCTTGCCTAATGACTGCTGTACACATGGCTACAGTGTGTGGTCCCACTGAACTGAAGATGTGAAGTGTGATCCTCTTCACTACAAGTCTGTGCCTTACACAATAGTGTTCACACTGTACTAGCTAGCTATGTATCACTTTTTATCTTTCCTTGTATAACTGTGCATTAATGGTCGAAACAGTTGTCATGGGATTCGATTTTGCAAGACTGGTCCCAATGACAAGTGCATTCTTTTTTTTAAGTTCTAAGTTTTGAATGAAAATGTCCACGTGTGTTTTTTTTTTTTTTTTTCAGTTTCATGCAGTACTGAACTAAGGAGTTCTTACGTTTGGTATTTTTGAGCTTTTTGTCCATTGTTTGCAGATGAAAGAACATGTTACTTATTTTAACTATAAACTGTAGTCTGAAATGATTATACTCCTGCAGGCATGATCCATATGTGTAGGAAGAAACTGTATAATTATTCATATTCTGAAAACATTGGAAATGCTTTTCAGACTTTGTTTTGCATACAATTCAGGAATCCTAATAGTAGTATTTATCAACAAATTGAACCCACTGCATTTTTTAGAAATGTTGTGATGGAGCATTAGATTACTATCTGGCAAAATGTTATAATAGCAACTTCTTGTTCTTGTCAAGATCCCATGAAGTGGCTGCTGCTGTAGTCTGCCTTTGAGTTCATTGTTTCAGGGTATCCTGCTGTCAGTACTAAAGACTTAACTTCGAATGATGATTTGTGGACATACAGATTGTTGGTGAACATTATTGTGTTTTCTTTCCCTTTTGATCTGTGATTTGTGTGGCAAGTTGTAGCATGAAGAAAATTACAGTTGGCTTTTCAGGCTGTTCTTAGATTGCACAGTGCCTAGTTGTATATCAAGACACACAGCCTAAATAATGTCTGATGGAGGGTCTCCCCCTGTGTCCCCTTTTTTTCTGGCAGTACCCGTTAGGATTGCTGCATCTTAGGGCAAAGAGATGCAGTTGAGTTGAACTTTTGTATTTTAAGCAGTGGGGGGGGGGGTTTGATGTTTTTATGCTGTAATAGCACCTATGCATTTATTGTGGTAGTTATGAGTATTATGGAGTAGTAGCTATGATCTGTAATGCCATGTAAGGTTTCCGTTTTTAATTGGAAAAGGCAGGTCTGTATTTACAGAGGGGAGGGTCCATTTAGTTCCCATGTCTCCGACATATGATGTGCAGGTGGCTTAAATGTTCAGTATTTTGCCCATTGTGTACTTTCTGTAATGTGATCGGAGCCATCGCTTAACCATGGGATCACTTTTTATCTGGACTTTTGCAGTCATCTCATATTGAGGGTAGTAGCCCAGAGACGCATTATATACAGATGTTGAAACGTGGAGTGTATGTCTATAATGTGTACTGTTGACATTGTTCAATTACTAGTTTTCCTTCCTGATTAAAATCAATTACCTGATTTGTTTTTATTTTGTGAAAAAATAAAATATTCCAGTTTTTATTGCTTGCTTTATCTGTCTGCATCTAGGCAGAGTTTTTGTTAGAGATATATTCAGAACCCCTGTAAATCATTAGAACTGAGAAGTGTCCTCATCGGCTACCTTGAATTACTTTTTTTTCATTATTGTTTTTAACAATGCAGTGTACTAAAAGTCAAATATTTTATTCTTGCTCTTTTATTTTCTTTCTTCTTCCCTCTTTTCCCAGTAATTCTGGGTATTGGATGGAACTGTCGTACATTTAGTTGACCAATAAAATAGATAAATATCCGCAGCGAAGAAAATACGAGTCCAGATGAATAATAAATAAAAATTCACTTTTAATACTGTACAAAATAAAAAGTCAAAATTAAATCCACAAGTTTGAGCGCTTTCGTCTATTTAAATCTATTCCTTTTTCCACTGTTTTTATCTTGATAAAGTCTCTGATTACAGAGACGAAAGCAATTGATATTTTTTATCTATACATTTAGTTGAGTTCTTTTTTGCTTGCTGTAGCATTCTGTGTTCCCACAGCAGCATGAATGAGCAGTGCCTCAGTACAGGTGCCACTGACACATGCATACATGTTATCTGCAGCATATAAACATGGTGCTCAATTGGAAGCAAGCCCCACAGGGTACAGCTTAAGTATTCAGTACCTTGTAGAACAGACAGAAGCAGAGTGCATTTTCCATTTAGTTGCTTGAAAGACGTTGATACTATGCCAGTGATGTTAGATTCAGACTGTATATCGCAAGTTGTAGGATTTATCTCATTTCATTGTTGCAGATCTGATGGGATAGTTGATGTCAGTATTGGTTATTAATGGAGGTAGAAAAAGAATTATAGGTGTCTACCATATACCCCCTGTCTGTGTTGTATGCAGACCATTAACATTAACCATGTTGCAAAAAATCTTTGAAAACACAGCCCATGTGTGGGATTCTAACAGCTGTAACTACCCAGACATTGACTGGGCAAACTGCTCAGCATTTAATAAATGTCCAAAAATTAATTGTGAAACTTGCATGGTATCTACTAGCTTCCAGATCAGTACAAGACTCCCCAGCCTACAACCTTAGATGCTTTGGCCATTCTGCACCCTTATTTACACGCCCCTTAAACTGAACTCCAATGTACAAATCACTGCTGCTCTCTACAAGGTTCCAAAATCTGGGAATCTGTACTAAACTCCTGTAGAGACGCATCCGCCTACCCAGTGTTTCCATTCTCAGCCTAAAATGCACCTTTTGAAAATGGTAAAATTCTAGTGTAATATACCAGTTCAATATCCTAAATTGCATAACCTAGTCAAACCGTAAACTCCCTTACTGATAAATTCTCTTCCCACTGTGCCTGATTCTTGCCATGCTAATGCATTGCTAAAGTGCTTCAAAGTCAAAGTTTGCAATCTCTGTCATCTAAATAACTGTTAAAGGTTTTATATTTGTGTATAGTGATGCAATGCATGTTTTATATACCTGCTCACCTACAGAAATTGCACATTATGTTTATATGTATTCTCAACAATTATATAGTTATATATTGTTTACGTTTTGCAATGTATCTATGTAATTTGCAGACATTAATGACTTCCCAGGCCGGGATTGAAATTGGTAACTAGATGGTTAGTGACCCTGGTTAACAAACTAAAATAAAAACTGTTCAGACAAATCCAAGAGCTTTGTACTCCCCTAACCCGTGGGTTTACTCTAACACAGACCATTAACCCAAGAATAAAAAAAATTGTAATAATTAAGTAATTCTTAGTAGACTTTACCAGTGGCAAACTGTAATGCAGTAAATTTTAATACTTAAGCAAACAGTTGGAAAATGACATTCTCAGTTGGCCAGATGTGTTCAGTATACTATCAGTGAGTTCTGTAATTTTATCAAGTCCTTCATTTATGAATGCATGCCAATAAGGCACATGTACAAGAAAATTAATTAAAGGCAGAATCACAACATTACTAAGATATACAACAGAAAGAGATAAAACATAACTTTCAAAAATTGTCACAGTAGAAAAACACGTCTGAACAAAAGCTACTATCTTTTTCATATTTTCCAAATTTGACTAAAAGTTAAATTGGTCTTAAACGTTGAAAGCAATATTATGGCAGTATTCTGTGTGTAGCCTCCTGGTGCAGTATTCCTTACTGCTGTGATTTTCACTACAGAAAGCTCCCAAGAAAAAAAATATTCAGTATGGAACTCAAAGGCCTGTCAAGACTAAACAAGTGTCTAATATTTCTAGAATTTAAAATGTTAACTTTGAAAAAAATGACAACATTAGATGTGATGGGTGCCTACTTGCACATCCCCATAACAAAGAAGGGCAGGTCATTTCTAAAATTTGAGGCAGGCAGTTCCCATTTCACATAATTGGCTTTTGGTTTGTCTTCTGCACCTGGGTTTTTCAGTTGCTTGCTCCAGTCATGCCCTTTTGCAAGGCAAAGGGCATCCACATAGAGACTTACCTGGATTATGTACTCATTTAGATATCTTTTTTTTTTTCTCTGAGGTTCAGAAGGCTCTAGAAATCACAGTAAGGTGTTTCCAGAAGATAAGATTCTCTCTAAACACGCAGAAGTCAGAGGTGATCCCAGCAGGACAAATGACATTCCTGGTGGTGGGCCTGGACTTTGGGGATAGGAATACTCCCTGATTTTCAGACACAATCCTGTTCCTTTCCCAATATGTCATTAAAGTGACCAATTCTACTTGCATTTTATCCTGGAATTTCTCAAGATTGCTGTGGAGGAGCTAGCTGCTCATGCTGGCCCAGCACATTGCCCTTCTGTCCCAGAACAGGGATTTGGTCATTCATCCCAACTTGCAGACTGTGTGGCTGTCAGCAGTCATTCCTTCCGGACTCGTTTACAGAGGATGGTCTTCACATTGAGAGAGACCAGAAAACACAGAACTAGAAAATTGTGCATGACTAAGTGGAAAAGGTTCTCCCATTGGTTCCTTAATGGATGATAAGACCAGGTTCTGCACAGGTGTTCTTGTTCCTGAACTTTTGCCAAACCTTTGTAAAGTTGACCTATCTTATGCCACTGTTAAGGTGCATGCCTTGACCGTATCTGCTTGTCTGTCAATGCAGCCCTGTTTTCTCATAGTTGCCTATAAAACCGATCCTGAAAGGGGTTTTTCATTTGAGACTGTCAAAAAAAAAAAATTTGTGCCGTCTTTGTACTTCACTTTTGTGTTGTAAAAGTTAATTTTGTCATCCTTTGAGCCATGCACTTCACCACTGCTAAGTTGTCCTGAAGGATTGCCCTTTTGGTACGTGTGACCTCAAGCAAATGGATTTCTGAACTTCAGGCTGTCATGTAGAGAGTTTTTCCTAGTTTTCTCTTAGCACCAATCCTTCCTTCATGTCTAAAGTGGTAACAGAACTCAATTTAAACCAGGAAATTAATCCTCTAGTGTTTTTTCACCTCTCAGCAAGACATGGAGGAGAGAATTTTACATTGTTTTATGTGTACAAGCAGCTCCAATTCTATCTGGACAGAATTAAATTGATTGGAAAGTTAGACGCCAGCTTTTTGTAACAATTGCAAGGGAAAAGAAGGTAAGCCTATCAAAACCAACCTTAAACTGGATTGATAGCTGCACTGCATTTTGTTGCCTCCTTCATGGGAAACTAATTCCTGAAAAGACAACTTATTTTCCTAGGGTCATTGCTACCATCACAGCCTTCATTAGTGAGAATTACTACACAGTCTGTTTTAGATGTAGTCACCTGGTCTTCTGCTCGTATATCTGCCTAACACTGCAATCTAGAGACCATGTTTAGGGTCCGAACAGGCTTTGGCATGGCTGTCTTGCAGAGTCTGTTGTCTCCTGCCCTATCTACATGCCAGTCACACAGTCTTGCATAACTCTGGTTGACAACCCAAGAGTCTGCACTGCAACAGTAAGTTATGAAGAATGTAGTACAGTGATAGTAAGAATGTACCGTAATTGCAGACTTTTGAGGAGTGTGTGTTGCAGTACCAAGTTTAAACATCTATCCCCTCTCACAATTACCATAGGATTGTAATGGGTACCCATTTCACTCTGCCCTTTCAGTTTTTCTTTCCCTCCCTCCTTCCTTCCTTCTAAAGTTCCCCACCTAGACTTTGGCACCACACCTTGATGTAGTTAGGACAGGGAGTCCACTGGGCCAAGAGTGAGGTGAAGCCTGTGGTATTTGGTATGTATTGCCAAAGGCCAGACCTTTCTTTTTGTGTTCATTCCGTCTAGTGTTCATTCCGTCTAGTCATCCTTGTCTTCCTCTGGGTGATCTAGGAAGCAAGGAAGGTGCTTCTAATGTAACACCCTTGCCTGTACAACAGTGATTCTCCCTCTTCATTCAACTTTCCTGGATAAAACCTTACATGCTGCCTTTGCAAATAGATCTGGCTTGCTCTTCAGATACTTATTTACTGAGGATGTGTTTAACGTACTGAAGGGAGGCTAAGGAAATCCACCAAAGGGAATTTTACTTTACCAAATAGTAGAGGTTTTCCTTCTGTTGCCTCAGAAAGGATTAGGATCCTAGCATGGCACTGGTGTCCATAATTCTGCAGTAATTAAGTGAGCTGTTCAGTTTGGGCCTTGTATATTCCTTTTCAAAGTTACCTCAGCTAATTCAACCAAATTATTGAATATAGTGCTGTATTGTGTAGCCTTTTATCAAGCCACCAGAATACATCATTTTCTTGCTAGAAGAGTCAGAGTTTGAAAACCAACTACTCAGAAAAGTTTCCAGAAACTGACACGTACTGTTTCTTATAGGTTGCCAAGATGTGACCTCTGGTTTCTAAGGCATTTTTTCTGTGAAGGTCTGTTCTTGGAAAGCATCACTGAGGAAACTAAAACTAGATGAAGAACCTAATGCAAAAAATTAATGACACTAGTAAAGAAAAAAGTGATGGATAAGTTTTGCAGTGCATTCCACATTTGTGCAGTGAGCTTCCACTTGCAAACAGAGTTACGTCAGTCAGCTTTTAAAAATGATCCTGATATGTTGTGGGAAGTAGAAAATATCCTGGTGTTATGGTGGTCAAGCTCGGAAGTTGAGCATGCGAGTTCAATGGTCAAAACAATTTGCATAAGGAAGAAAGTCTGGATTTTGTTAATGGTCAGTGGTTCATGAGTACCAGCGTTCTGCAATAGTTGGTAGCACACACAGTGGCTGGTTTTAGTTGATTTATAAATGTGAGAGGATGATTTGAGTCAGATAAGAGCTGAAGCATCTGATTGATTCAACCATCAATATTTACATGTCCTGTTTAATTATATGTTGAATGCTTCTTTTACTCTGTGATTACCATAGGTTAGCACTGTCCAGTACATCTGCGAAGTTCTGCCCTTAATCTCAAGTAATTCATGTCACATTGTTATTGGTGGTCACATCAGCTGACATGCTTTTACCTGTAAGTCTTACTTCAGGTTCTAAATGTGCTTGACTGATGAGCATTCTTTCTCTGCAAAGGCCCTTACAATTAATGCCTTTGTTTGGTAAGCCATTAAAGCAAAGAAAACTCAGATGTTAGAATCAAAGAATAAGTTGCCATTCATAGACAGTGTCAATGTGCCCTGTTCTGTTTGAAAACTGCACTCCAGCAGTTGAGTCCTTTTATGTTTGTTAGTATTATCTGGCATACAGACAGTTTTATGACATTATCTGCAATATGTTAAAATGACTAAACTGTGAATGTGAACTAAAATATTGATTCACACACACATTTTATTCTATTCTATATTAACACCAGTAGGGGCTTTATAATTAGAGCATTAACATAACTAAAACATATAGCCCTTGTTGTTCACCCTTTTGATTAAATATGCTGGTTTCATATTTAGTCTAGTTTGTAGTTGAATACTAGGCAGTCTACAAAGCATTACAAGCCCAGACAGTAACCCTTATTTAAAAGTTTTCTCCAGCTTCAAGGAAGCCAGTACAAGACAGACTGCCTGAAAATTTTAGACTGAGTATCCAGTCAAGTAGGTTTATCTTGAAGGTAAGGTTGCTGCTCTTCTTGACATAATGTAAGTTTATCCCAGAGTTTGGGGGATACATATGAATCTGTAACACCATTGGGTCTTTGTTGATCAGAGTTTACATCCTTAAACCTGGTATTTGAGGAACCATTTTCATTGCTCTAAAGGCTAGACCCAGACCCCACGGAGGAGTCTGTAAGAAACCGGCTAGACATTGGGCTGCCAGTCTGTCCCGATAACTAAGATTTTTGAGGCCACTGATCTTTTTAGTTGAGCTCTGTCTCAAGTTCAATGTTATGGTTAAACAGGTACATGTCAAAAGCGGCATTATATTCAGTAATGGGTCTGATGAGAAATTAGATGAGCCTGATGGAAAGCTTTCCTAACCTTTGTGCTAATATGATGGTCAGATAAGGAATTAACAAGCATGCCTAAATCTCTTAAAATGGTGTCTGGAGGGGCTATATCACCTACTTTTTGACAATTTGAGACCATTGTCTTTCCACCAGTATTTAACATGGTCCAACCCATGTTGGAAAGTCAGAGTCAGTGGAAGACTGAGTAACAACTCCCAATTTACTGTTATCTGTAAACTTGGATAATAGCCAGGCGTTTTGGCCTGAAGGTTTGAGAAATAGATGCCAAGTGAGAGGGGGTCTAGCACTGAGTCCTGTGGTACACCACTGGTGGCATTTTTTTTATTCTGGTAGTGGCACCTGCACTTCTCATCACATGTGTACTGTGTGAGAACCAGTTTGGTATCCACCATGCAGCATAAGGATTTAGTCAGATTTACAAGTTTGTCAGTCGTGCCTGCATGTGGAATAGTGTGATAGGGCTTGACCAGGTCCATATATGTAGTATATACGGCATAACCACTTTCCACGGTTTTGGTGAATTTTTCAAAGAAGTTAATGAGGTTAAAGAGGCAGAGCTTTTATTTGGCCAATCCAAATTGGGGTTAAAAGATTTTCAGTGTCCAGGCTAACTAATTCTGAGATGTTCACTAACTTTACATATGAGGCTAGTGATACTCATGGGTCTGTAGTTACCAAGGTTTGTTGTGCCACCCTTGTGTAATGGCATTATAAGGGACATTTGTCATGCTTTAGAAATGTAACTAGTGGAGTTACTTACATTAAAGGGGTAAAGGCAAGTGATATTTGACACTGAGTACAAGGCAGCCTGGTATGTTATCTGGGCCCATAGATGAGATGTTTTAGCTTTGGAGAAAACTGACAGGATTTGATTCCATAGCAATTAAAGGTGTTGGCTCCAACTGTGAAATCTGTGAAACAATGATAACTGTGGGATGAGTAAAACTTGCACTTCATTTGTTAGCTAGGATATTGGCTATTTCCTTTGGGTCACAGCGGGCAGTGTTAAGATGGCTAGCACCAAATACTATTGGCCATTGGTTCTTAACTGCTCTGCATAGTTAAAAGAATTTTGAGTTCATATTCAGCTTCCCATTGGTTCTCTTAAACTCTACCAATTTGCTTAAGTGTGATTTTTGAGGCGAGTGGGATGAGACTCCAGTAATTTTTTTCTTGTTTATTTATATGGGTATTCCAGCATATAAAATATATTTTTAAATTTGTCATATTTGGTGCAGATAAGGGACTGCTTTATTAATACTTTTTCCTGACTCTGTCTTAAGACTAGTGAATACCGCTGGATTTACATAAAATGTAAACATGAGAGGCTTATTTCATTACCTCAAAATTGGGCATTCTTCGTCATTCATCTAGTCTGTTTATTCTCAACTGTCTTCCTTTCCAGAATATTAGTTTTGCACGAGTATATAGTTGTAAGCTTTTTACTTGTATTGTACTACTGTCATGCAGTTTTTTAAGATCTTTTAACATTTTTCATGTAAAACTGCTAGTTCTGTGGCATTGGCGTTTAGGCCCTCACTATACCCTTTCTAACCTAGGTCCAGTTAGATGCATTCTAGAGGAGGTAGTCAGGAAGGAATGGAATTGAGTGACCAAGTCCATTTTTCCTTCCCAAAGAGTGGATGTGACAAAGATGCATCGTATTACCTAGTTTTGTTTTATTTTTTTTTTTTAATCTGTTAATCATGTAAGCCCTCTGAACAAAGTGCTCCTTTTCTGGTTAAGTGGCTTGGTCAAAGTCTCACAATAGGCAAAAGGAGATGGAAAACATCTGTGCACGTTTTTGATTACTCACATCAATTTTTCCAGTTCTTTAGCTTTGCTTTAAAATGTAGTAAATTTTAAATATTGTTCCCTGATCATAACTTATTTTGGAGGACTGTGTTTTTGAGCCTGAAAGTGCTTACCTGCTCATGTTTATATGAAGTAAAATTATTTTTACTCGCACATGTTCATTTGCAATTTTTTGGGATTTTGTGTTGTATGGGTATTGCCATTGAGATGATTGCAAAAATGTAAAAGTAAAGTTGATCCTTTCAGAAAGCACAATATCAGTTATCGTGCAGTTAACCTGTAAAATATTTATTTTCTACAGTTCAACAATACCAGGAATAGCTTTCTAGGCTGATTTGCATGGGACAATTTCTGTTATAGATTTTGCATTTGGGCTTCTTGGCATTGTGAGCTTGATGTTTTATTTATAATTCACCCTACATCATTGTGTCACATGTACAGTATATATGTGTTCAGTAGCAGATTTGCCACTGTTTGGCTTGCCATAAATGTGTGCAGCAGTATTACTTTTTCATTTTTCTATGCATAATTGGATTAACTTTGAAGTGGGAATTAAGCTTTGGAGTTCTTTCTACTGTTGTTTTTGCCACTAATGTAGAGCGGATTCTGCATTGCACTTATTTTTATAACCAGGCTTATTTGTAAATTTTTTGAAATCATTCAAGTCTGTTCGACTTGTATATAGTTGATTTGTGTGAGCATAGAGACATGTACTACTATTTATCTTGTTTTTCATTTTGAACCAGATGTAATTTGTAGCAGACCTTATATCAAGAGAGATGCTTGTACTGTGAATTCTGTTTTGTGACTTGTGTAACATGTTTGAATTACCTGGCAGTGAAGCATTTCCATACTATTCAGAATCCTGTTTGCTTAGATATAGTCTCTTATTCTTCAGAGACTTCAGCAGTAATGCCCTTAAAACACAAACCTTTTTTGGTGTTTTTAGATGAATTTATATGTGGATCACTGTGCAGGAGTATAGTTACTGTTTTGCAAGCTACAAATGCAACAGCTCTGGAATTTGTGGATATTCCATATCCTTTATTTACAAGAACTGAAATGTAACAATATTTAAATCAGACAATGCACGTGTGATGCTGACATTATGTTGTATAATGGCCCACATGCACTGTGGGGGTTGTAGAAATGCCATGTTGCGCCTATGAAATCATGACAAGCAGTTCTAAATGTGAGAGTATATTTTTCATCCTTTTTATTTAATTTAGTAGAAGTGAATCAGAATATTTACATGCATGTGTAAGTAACCTATATCTAGGAATTAAAATATTGTCAAAGATGATATGGTAGAGTGACACTGAAAGTGAACTAGTTTTTTTATGAGGAACTTCTACTGTTTGTGGTCCTGGAAGTGATATCACCATACAGTATTACATATTTAAACTATAACATGTTTGTTGTGCATATATTTATTCTGATTGTTTTAATGTTTTTGTGAAGCTTTCCTGTTACAGATGCAATTTGTTTGTACATATTCCATGCTTGTTCATAGAAAAAGTGTTAATTGATCCAAAGTCCTGTTTGATTTCTGCTTCAGAAAGCTGTGCAGAATTGCACATATAGTTACTCCTTAGGCTACCTCGCCTTCAAGTGTGCTGTGAAAAACACTTTAGAGGATAGTGCTTTTTAGGCTAACCTTGCTCATAGACATGCTTGGAGAAGCATTTACATGTGAAGTATGGACAACTTTAAAGCTTTTTTTAAACTGGCATTTTTCTTGAATTCTGAAATCTCTACAGTGTCAGTTTTGCACATACAAAGAATGTGGAGGGCAGATTAAGAAAAAAAATCAGTCTTGTATTAAAATACAGACTTTAATGAATGCTCCTTGCCAGTGTTAGTGTCAGTGGAGATCAGATGAAACACCAAATCCCATTGTGCAAGTTGGGCAAGGCTTTAGAGGCTTGTGTGTATTTCACTGGTAAAAGCTTGCATTGATGTGTAGCGTACAAGTGATTCCTGCAGGTGGGTCATGGACTTTCCAAATGGCTGAAGGTAGTATGTTTTTTGCCAGAAGAGAACTAAGCAATACAGAAGTAATTTCCTAGTGTTTACAGATGGACATCCCACTGTGTTTTCTTGCTGAGCCTGGTTAGGGAAGAGGCTGCTGGACATTCCATTTCAAAGACCAGTTATCGGAGGAAGTAAATCACAAGTGTTAAGAGTAGTGCTATTGTCCGACGGCTGCTTTTGCAGATTCACTGCTTAATACAAGTGTTTGTTGAAGCGAAGTAGAGTAAAAATAGAAGTTATTATTTTGACGGAGAACACTTGACCCTTTTTTTAGTACGCTTATTTTTGTTTTGTAATGTGACAGAAATGCAGCCTCTTAATTGATTTTCTGATTCCAATAACTATTTGCCTGTGGTTTCTCAAGAGTTCTTGAATTCCTTTACTGTTTTGTGCCTTTGTCTCCATTATCTTAGGTGAATTGTGCTGCAACCCACACAACCCTTTCTGTGAAAAAAAAAAATTGTTACGTGGATTTACCTTTCATTTCAGTAGCTTCAAATGGTTTCCCTTTTTGCAAATATTTATAAATGCTGATGAAAGATTCTTGGTGGGGCCATCAAATGTTACATCTTATCTATATGTAGCTGCCTGTCTGACCCACCAGTTTTGAACCCTTATTAACTCCGGTTTTATGCCTTCTGTTGAAGCTTGATTAGTTGTCTTTAAGAACTTTTTTTAAAAGCCATTTGTTTAGGCTTTTGCTATCACATACTTTAAAACGTTATCTGATGTTATCCTAAGTCACCATTCATCACGTATGGGTCTAGGATCCGACATCGGATCCGAGCTGGCACACTTAGACAACAGCTTAGCTCAAGCTCCTTCCCTCCCAGAATGCTGTGCTGCCCTCTAGCACCTCCGGTCCCGTTTGCCGCATATATATGTCAGACGCAGATTGCTCAGCCTCAAGTTATTCAGTAATTTTGTAAGTAGGTGTGTTTCTTTTTATTTTTCTTAATGTTATCTTGTATTTCTCTTCTTAAAGTTCCTCTATAGTTTCTTGTCTAGTCCCAACCCCTTTCTCCCCTCCTGTTTTTTTTTTTTTTTTTGGAACTTTTTCCCTGTGTTTCCCTACTTCGATTGGCTCCTTACAGCCCCCCCCCCCCAAAGCATCAACTGGTGGAGAATACATGCTTCCTTCTTCGTCTCTTTGATCAGTTGGTGATAACAGTGAATCTGGCCAAATCTTCCTTGACCCCATCTCAACAACCGGAATTTATAGGCACTCAGCTGGACACTACCTCGGAGATTGCAGCTCTTCCTCTCCAATGTATGCTTCTTATCCAGTCTCACATTCAGGCTCTTGTGGAGCAGACTCGTCCTCCAGTATCACTCATTCTCAGGGCTTTGGGTTCCATGGCAGCTGCCATTTATCTGGTCCTGCTGGGCAGATACTACACGAGTGCTACAGTGGACCCTAGCGGTCCAGTGGTCTGCCCTTTCTCATCCCTGGTCAGTCCTGATTTGTCTCACTCCAATTTGTCGGTGACACCTATCGTGGTGGATGCATTCCCTGGACCTTCTAGCCGGCAGGCTGTTTTCTCCAACCATTCCGACAGCCACGGACGCTTCCCACCTAGGGTGTGGGGGGGGGGGGGCAGTTTTAGGGGAAGACTGTCCAAGGGACATGGTCCCATTCAAAGACTAAGCTGTACATAAATGTTCTGGAGATGAGAGCAGTCCTGCTATTGTTGCAAGCCTTTCAGGATTGCCTCCCTCTGGGGACAATAGCAGTTCACACAGACAACATGGCTGTTGTGTGGTACATAAGCAAGGGGGCACACGTTATCTGCTTTGTCGCAAGGCTATGAGGGTTTGGGAATGGGCAATGTCCTTGGGGCACTTTCTGATTGCAACGCACATTCTCGGAGCATCCAGCGTGCTGGCGGACAACCCGAGCAGGGCTATTCTGACCCCTCACGAGTTGTCCCTGAATCCTTTAGTGACAAAGCAGATCTTCCATCGGTGGGGCCAACCGATTTGTGATCTGTTTGCTTCCTCTCAATCACAAATGCAACAGTTTATTTTGCTTTGATCCCCACCCCCTCCAGAGGGGGAGTTCCCCCAAGGACACTGATTCACGATTGGCCTCCGGGTCTCCTTTGTTTTTCCACCATTGCCCGTAATTCCGAGAGTTCTTCAGATAGCAAGACACCTCAGGACGCAGTTGATCCTCATTGCCCCCTTCTGGCTTCTTGTAGGGTGTGGTTCCCTCTATTATGGTCCAGTCTGAAGCACCCCCTCCCTTGGGTGCATGATCCGGTGCCGGATCTGATCTCCCATCTATTGCTCTGTCTGCTCCTGATTCTGCAGACCCCCTCCATCTGACAGCTTGGTTTGTCCACTTCCAGTGATTATTGCTAAGTCCAGGCTAGCTTCCCCTGTGAGGGATATTAGCCTTGCTTCACAGAAGTCTTCCACCAAAAGAGTTTATAGAAGTAAGTGGAAGAGATTCTTCATCTGGGCTGGAGGTTGGAATTTCAGTCCATTTTTGGCTCCTATTACTGACATTCTCATTTTCTTGGCTTCCCTTTTTAAGGAGGGTGCTAGTTTTTCTAATTTTCATCTCAATAACGACACTACCTTTTCTTCTCGGCTCTGCAAAGCCTTCTTGAATGGGGTGTTTTTGTTGTGCCCTCCAGTCAAGGACCCTTCTGCACCGTGGGATCTTAATCTGGTGCTGCATTCTCTAAACCCCCTTTTGAGCCTGCTACATCCTGTGACTTGAGTTTCTTTCTCGGAAAACTGCCCTTTTAGTGGCTATAACCTCAGCAAAGAGAGCATCAGAATCGCAGACTCTTACCATTAAGGCCCCTTACTTAATCTTCGATAAAGATAGAGTGGCTTTGAAACCCAACCCTTCCTTTATACTCAGTGGCTACTGAGGCAAAGCTCAATCAGTCAGTCCAACTTCTAGTGTTCTTCCCTAATTATGCTAATAAATGAGAATACATTTTACATACATTAGATATTCATCGGCATCTTCGTTTCTATTTGCATAGAACTGAGCCCTTTCTACTTTCAGACCAATTATTTGTAGGCGTTTCAGTTCCTGTTGTGTCAAAAATTACTATCTCCCATTGGATTTCCCAGTGCATTTCTTATATTTGCTCCTCATGTGGTTCTCCTTTGCCTGTACCAATTAGGGCTCATTCCACCAGGTTGGTGGCCACTTCAGCTGCCTTTGTAGCCCATCAGTCTATGGATGACATTTGTGCAGTGGCAACTTGGTCTTCATCTCATATTGTCATCTCTCTTTACAGACTGGACTTAGTTTCTCAAGGAAGGGCTTCCTATGGCTCCACTGTTTTTCAGCATGTTTTTCCTTGGGGCCTTCCAAGAATTTTGGGTAGCTGGAGACTGACCCAAACGTGATGAATGGTGACTAGGATAACATCAGATTAATGGTGGCTAGGATAACATCAGATTAATAGTTGTGTACTCACCATAACTTTGTATATGTTATTTGTAGTCACCATTCATCACAGTCCTACCCTCCAGCCCCCTTCCTGAAGTATTGGCAGGATTTTGGTGGTCCTTTTCTGGTGGCAGGTTTCTTCTGTCTGTCTGTCTTTCTAAAGGGCAAAATCTATCTGAGGGGTTAGAGGGCATTAGAGCATTATGGGAAGGGAGGAGCTTGAGCTAAGCTGTTGTCCAAGTTCGGATCCAGTGTCTGATCTTAGACCCATACATGACGAATGGTGACTACAGATAACACAGGTACCAAGTTATGGTGAGTACAAAACTATTATTCCCCCTCCTTACTGCGTTTTTTTTCCAGTGAGTCCGATATTAAGCTGCTTAAGTTTAGAATAGCATAACATTTACTCCAGATGTTGAATAATATTTGCTCTTAGTATTGCCTCTATGTTGCTCTTGTAAAGGATATCAGCCACAGTGTTACCTACATGCAGTAAACTTGATTTACCATCAGCTTATATAGAGAGCTTTTTGGAAGTACCTGCCTTTCATATTCCTTATTTAGACACTTTGTGTAGGATCCTTTTTGAAGTGATTACTTTAGGCTGTTGTATGTTATGGGCACATTTTTTCTTGCATAGTATTAGTTTTCACCCCAGTCTTGTATTTTTCCTTGAGCTTTATTTCTCTAATTCATTATTTTACATATACTTTTGATATAAGTTGAGCAGTATCAAATTTCGAAGTAGTGTTTTCATTTTGACTTTTTTTTATTTAACTACCCACTGTGAGCATATGCAGTGTTATAGTTTTACCTTAGCAGAATAGTCTTGATTTAACCTTTCATTGTGTTGAAGTGGCTTTTCAGTTTTTATTTAGTCCTTGTGCAGGTGTAAGCCCTGTGTCGAGGGATGTGCACTTTAGTGTCTTTTTAGGGTATTTCACTGATAAAACAGCTGTTCTTTGTAGGGTGGATTATTTTCCAGTCAGCAGTTCACATATTGTGTCACGTAGTTTTACTTCCCTGGGAAATTGATTTCAGCCCTGTATTACAGTTGATTCTGTGTGAAGAATTTCATATTTGTTGACTCATGACTACTGTATGAACGGCAATGCATAATAACATTAATTGTACTAATTGGACCTCTCTTAGTGGGTAATCTGTTTATAATGTGAAGTAGCACAGAGATCTTTGGAAAGGGCGTCTGTCATTGGTTTAAAATGTTAGGAGCTGCATTTTAGATATAAGATTAAGCCTCCGAGTCCATAAAGGAAGGACTGTTGGTATGTTCAGAGAAACTGCAGGAGAGGTTCAACAGGCAGCACACTTTTTTGTACTGCACAACTGTCATTTCCTCACCTTGTGCTTAGATGAATTTTTCAAAACTGACGCTGCATTGCAGCATTGGGGGGAGGATCCTGTCAGCTGTACAGTTTTTTGAAGAATGTCCAAATTTTTGCCCCATATTTTTTGTTCATTTTTCATGAAGTTGTGGTTTTCTACCAGATCACTGGCAAATTGAAGATGCAAGTCTGAAAATGACAGGCATTTGTTCAGACTTCATACCTTTCAGAAAATTCATGCTGATGAAGAAACTATTATTCTATCTAGGTTTGTAAGAGCAATATTTAAAACTTTCTCTTTTTTAGGCCTTTGTCCCATCCATTATTTTTAGCTTTGTCCAGATTTCTTGCTCTGAGGTTAAGAGAGCGAAAGAAAAAAAAAAAAAAAAAACAGTTGAAAAAGAGTAGAAGTTGCCCAGCACCGTGGCCAAATTTCCCCTAGTCAGTACGAATATCACTACTGGACTCCCCTTAAGAGGACACTGGTCTAGTGGAGCTAATCCTGTCAACAGTGATTTGAATAAATAAATGCAATTGTTTGTATAGCACAATTTCCATAGTTCACTGGGTTAAAAGAATTTGGTCTTGTCCATCCTCCCCATCTTGCTGTTGAATTTAGTTAATGTCAAGGAGTATAATGACCTAATATATTTGAGCTGTACATCACCTAAGTGTTTGATCTTCTGAGCCAAGCTGAGCAGGTCTATCCTCCTCAAGCAACAGGGCCAAAGCTAAAACATTCCCACACAATTAGCTATTCCCTCTTACCTACAGTGCTTTGCCATCTTGCTTTCTATTCCAGTCTTCTGCCAAACACAATTGCTTGAATTGTAGAAACCACACAGTGCTGTGTTTCTTTCAACATGTATGAAAAAATGTACCCATTTACGGTTTGCTTACTTTTGTTATTTCCTTCCCTTTGGAAACATGTAATGCTTCAGCTCAGTCCATATTTTGCTTTTTTGTCAAGAGTTTACTCAGCTGTGTTTTGTGGTTTTCTGGCAAATCATTTAGATTGAAGCCATTTAAATAATAAGTAATGGTGGTAGACATTTGAGTCTCAGACTTCATATTCTTCAGAAAAGACAAAACCTGTTATTCTAACAACTAAGATTTATATGAGCAGTATAGAAGCAATATTTAAAATCTTTCCCTGTTTTTGGGCCTTCACCCCCCCCCCCCCCCCCATTATTTCTGGATTTGTACATATTTCATGTACTGAGAGGTTGAGAGATGCATTGAAGAGGAGAGGACAGTGCACACTGCCTACCTTGACCTGGCCAAAACCTTTGACACTATTCCCCACTCTGGCATAATAGATAAACTCTCACAACTAGGCATTAATCCATATGTTACCAGATGGGTAGCAATCTGGCTCACTGATGGAACCCACGTAGTCAAAATAGGGGAAGCCACCTCAAATAGTAGAGCTGTAACAAGCGACGTACCCCAGGGTTTGGTCTTGGGGCCTCTGTTGTTTGGGATATATTTTTCTGAGATGCAGGCCAAAACCAGTGGGCTATGGCTGGCCAAGTTTGCAGATGACTGCAAGCTGGATGGTGTCATCAGTTCCCCTAGTGATGTGGACATCCTCCAAGAGGGACTCACTCAGACAAATGACTGGTGCCAGAAACATGGCCTCAAGCTGAATACCAAAAAATGCATCATCCCCTTTGGGGAAAGTGACGTCCCCACAAATTATCACATTAGTAACAATGTCCTAAGCACTCGGTACAGTGCACCTTTCGGCATGTACCTCACAAAACGCATGCAGTAGCTGGAGAGACCACAGGTTCCTCACCAGGAGAATCCAGGGCCTCAAACATCTACCCTACACAGGCTAAAAGCCCTATCCCTCTACTCAGTTTCATACAGACTCCATATGAGTGACCTCTGTCTGGCATACAAGGTGATCATGGACCCCACCTTGGTGGGACTGCTGCATATCCACAAGTCAAGCTTCACTCTAGTAACCCACATGCATGGCCTCAACCTGGTCTGTGACATCAACAAGACTTGTTGGCGTGACAGATTTGTGTCCCAGAGACTCCCTCATCTATGTAATAGAATCTCTGTCCACATCAAGAAGAGTACCTCTTTACCCCTTTTTAAGCACAATCTGGATAACTGGATGGGAAACAGAAAATATACCCCTGGGATACCACCCATTGTTCCTGCTGGACAGGGGCATTGGATGCTGATTTGTCTAAACATGGTCTAACATCTTGGCTAGGCTTATAAGGGCCTCAGGGCCATTAGCCTAGTAACCTCCTATGAGCCTGTCTCTAACATATTGGACTCCTGGGCTTGAGCCCATGGTTGACAGACCTGAAGAGAGGGGCTCCGCTCTAAGGTCGGTTACTAAAAAAGCATAGGACTGAGGGATATTATTCTCATTCCCATTAATGCTTCTTAGAATTAATTTTCAAGCAGTCTCTTGTTAAATTAGTAAAGACAAGACAGCTTTGTGCTGCTTTAGTTTAAAAAATGTTGGCTTTCTTGTATGGCTTCAAGTGCAAGATTTTTCATGTCATTCTAGGGTCTTTCAGGCTATTCTAGAGACATTCCATACTTTCCTTTAGATTTGACTATGAAAAGATGATGGAGGAAGGGTTTTGTCAAAGTCTAACAAAAAATGTCTACATTTTCTCCCTCTGTTACCAGTGTGGACAGAGATGTCTGTTCATTGCCAGGATGTCCTGGTTCCTCCTCATTATTCTTTATTCATATGCAGTTCCAGAGAGGCTGATTCTGGTTTTCAACCATCCTTATTCATGCATGGCCCCAGTGAAGTTATATTTAAGCTTCCAGACAACAGTGTAGAAAACGGTGGAGGTTTTGATCTTAGGATGGACACATTCAACATTGACTTTGCTGCTGGTGTTGATGGCTTTGACACTGATGTTGTTGGCCTCACAATTTTGACTCACAATTGGCCTGTTGGTGTCTATTTTGACACCAGCACCATTGGGGCCATTGCTGTTGCCTCTGTGATGGTCTTTTCTGCCTGTGGGGTTGACACTGTGACATATAGCCAGGGGTCAACTAGCATCAGTCCATTTATTGGGGGGGGGGGGGGCTTGGCCTGTTGGTGTCAGGTTTAGGAACAGCACTTGTTGGTGTTGATGTCCGCCCCAGTGGGTGTTTGTTTTTGGCAGCTGGGACCAATCTTATTGGCCCAATTCTTTGGCATTGATATGTCTTCATGACACTGATTTACACTTCAGTGCAATTGCATCCCTCATTGCCTGTGTATACAGTGATTTCAGCCTAAACAGAGGATGCTTTTTGACTACCCTTTTTATCATCCATCCCCTAGCTTCTCAGACATGACAAAGGAGGTAGAGTCTCTATGCAGGATCAGTCCTGTGTGTTTGGTTCCCTGTAGGCTTGTATCCTCCAAAGACTTCTCACATCTGAAGCCTATTGGGAAGCCCATATGTAAGAGGAGGCACTTAGACTCCATTAAGGAGCCCCCCCACCCAGATGTTAATGAAGATTAGGTTGCTAATTCCCACCATTCCCTACACAATGTCAAATTTTGGAGTTCCTACGCATGATGAGGCAGGGAAGAGTGGAATGTTCTCTCAGACTTCAAAACCTTGCAGTAACAGATTTTGCAGGTTGCATTCTGCATCCCCGACTGACAAAATAGTGTGCCTTGTGCGTATGACAGTATGGGAGTACCCTGATATTGTGTTTTTGTCCTGAAGAGACCACCCAAGGACTGGATCGTGGACAGACTCCTGCTCTTCACCTTATCAGTAAAGAATCTGCTGTTACTGACAGGTTTGTTAACTAAATTTAAGGATTTTTCACTTCCCCATCCAGAGAACAAAAAACTATTTTTCACATTGACTAGGATTCCAGTGGGAGTAGCTGATGAGATGACACAAACTGCAGAGTTTGCCTGACAGAGAAGTACACATTACAGTACAAGTTTTTCAGTACTGTCTGACTAGAAGCATTGGATGGCAGCTAAAAATGGTAGTAGGCATCCTGGGCATTTATTGCAATGTGAGTTATACCATCACCGCCTGTCCATCTGTAGATAATGTGTGAAGTGTCTCTAGTAAACCACTGTAGTGACTGGAATGTATATGTATTTGTCCTTCAAAGAAATGCATAAACAGAGTTCCTTGTTGATTTCCTTTTTATTCAGTGTGTGCTTCTTAAACTTTGAAAGTACATAACTGCATCCTGTTTTTGGTGTAAGCAACCATAAATCTAGCATAAGGAACCCTACTCAGGTGGTCTTCATTTGGGTTTATTCTCTTCCAGTTCTGCATTTATTCCAGAATATTCTGAGCTTAGTAAAAACAAATTACAAGAAAATCCTAGCCAAGCTAGAGTTTTCACTGTGTTGATTCCTTAAAACCTCTTGTAAAAGAGGATAATGGGATATATATGCAAATGACCCCTTAGACATAGTGTTTCAGCTATGTGGCAGTTCTGAATGCCCATGACTTTTTTCTTTTTTTTGTCTGCTAATAGAGAAATTCAGGCCAGTAAAGCCAAATTCTGAGCTTAGTAGAACTAACATATTTGGGAGCATATCAGAACGTCTTGCACAACTCTGAGACAGCATATGTAGCCCCTGAAAACACCCTTTCTTTTTCCCAGTCTCAATTCCACAACTGACCCTTCTATGTCAGACCATTGTATGATTTAAAAAGATGAGGGTAGACAGTCGCATCCCGTTAGGCAAGATCGCTGAGATGACTTCCTGGTCTCTCTTTTTCACCCTTTGTTAGTGAAGGCGGAAGTTGGCTTCTTTCATCCTCTTCCAAAAATGACAAAGGGCCTGGGAGAGTTGCATCAGTGGCTTCTACCTCTAGGAATGTAGAATTGGGTGTAGGCATTACCTTTGCTGTAATTGGTTGGACAGAGTATACCGTTAAGTGTCTGGATTTCCACTCTCTGCTAGTAGAGTTGTCTGTCAATAGGTCATTAGTAGTAATTGAGGCCAAAGACCATTTCCCCTAGGGCTCATTGAGTCCAGTAAGGCTTGGTGTTCCAGGAAGATAAGAGTCACCAGATCTTCTCAGCCCAGGAATTGAGTAGGGAAGAAAACTGGGAAAAAGCAACCCTTACCTTTTAGTGAATATTGTATCAATATAAAATGGTTTTCATAGCTGTATTATTACAAGCCTAGGAAGTGGCACATTTTTTGCAACTTTCCATTTTGCTGAAAGTAACATTCATCAAGTGTTAGCAGTCTTTCCTTGTAGCACATTAGCTGTCTCACTGTAACAGTTGCACTACGTTCAGATCTGTCTATTCAGTGCGAAATTAATAACAGAACAGATCATATGAAGCACCTTGTCAGATTCTTTGTACTCTTCCATAATTCAATTATGCTTTTTTTTTTTCAAAATTAATTTGTCCACATCAGCATCTTCATGCATTACTAAAAAATGTATAAGTCATTAATATGAAGGTGAAATTTCTACGACTTTTCACATTACCATGGCTGCATCTGTAAATGAAGTTTCCTCACCCACCCCAAACATATCTCCGTGACTTGAAAAATGCATACGCCTTTCAGTTCTTCTAGAGTTTGCATTATTCAGACTACTGGTGCAGTAATGCATCTGTCTTTAGAAAGAAAACTATTTGTTAATCTATATTAATACTATTGTTTTCCCTTGTACTGTATATTGTACATTGGGAATCCCTTTCCAGTATGTGCTGAAACTCATTTGTTTTTAGAAGTCAAATTAGTTGTATAATATGTATAGGCATCTCATTTCTCAAGTATGGGAAAAAAGTATGTCTATGCTGCTGTCTCTGTCTTATAGTCCTGTTTATCAGTTGTTATAGAAGGAAAGGGTATGGTTGGAAAGTCTTTCTTTTAGTAGCATCTAAGACTGGGCAGATTTCAACACTGTTCTGTGCAGTCCTTGTTTCATTTGCACAGTTATAGATAACCTTTGTTCATCCAGCCATGTGGAATATATCCCTCATCGCATGTAAGTGTGTGTCTCACATTTACCTTGTAGATGGGCTAATTTAGTTGGAGATGTGACCATCATTGTTAGAAATGTGGACCTTAAATAATAACTAAATTGTTAGCGAGAATTATTAAAGTTAACGAAATGTAGATGTTAGGACATGCCTACAGAGTAGAAATAGTCACTCTCAAAACACTAGATGTGGATTTGATATAATAAAACGGGTCCAATTTACAGGATCAAGTTTCCCTTTTAATGGAATTTTCTGTGTTTTCAACTCTGAGCAAGCTGCCATCATAATGATGCCTGGAGTTTAAGGGGCTGGTTTCTTCAAATATAAATGTTTCATTTTTGAGATCATTTTAATGAATGTAGCTGTACCCATCTTTCCTTCTTTTCTAGGGTAAGGGTTGCTTTTTCCCCCCTGATAGCATCTATCTTAGTGATTATGGAAATGTCTGTGAAAGCTGTGTTTTGTGAGTATGGAATGTCAGGAAAACATTAGTACTGATAGTTTCCAGTTTTGTAATCCTTAAATCTGTGATTTTAGAAAACTGCATCTAGAGATTTTAAATGTCTGCAGTCAAAGCCAAAATAAATTAATTTGACATTTTGTTTTACATTTGCAAATTATTCAGTTTACCTTTAGAACCCAAATACTGCAGTGCAAAAAAGCCAATATCCGATAATTAAATGAATATACGTCAGTAAAATAAAGCAACACACAATTCCATTTTAAGCACTTTAGTCTCTCACGTCATTAGAAATGGCACATCTGTACTTTCTTAAATAGGAATTTAACATTTTTTAAAGAAACAATACAGATCTCAACAGCTTATACCAAAATACTGATGCACCACATTTTAAACCTATAAGTAACATAAGTAAAATGTGATGTCAAAATATATGAAAAAATTTATAAAAGAGAAATGGAAATTTCTTGAAGGAAGGACGGACTTGGTAGGAATTATTGGCAGTGAGACATTTTGTATAAGTAAGGCACAGGGGAGGAATTTGAAACAATTATTTGAAGTTAATACACAGAATAAAAATAATGAGAAAGAAGGGACCAGTAAATGTGGGTACTGCACATAATGTCCATATATTACTGAAGGCAAATACGCTGTTGTAAGTAATAGATTGGCTTCAAAAGTGACGTTTAAGTATGGGAATTGTGGCTCCACTGGGATTGTTTATTTAGTTGTGTTGGGTTTTCTGTGGGAAATACTGAGAGACCATTAAGGAAACAAATTTATGAACGCAACTAGGATATCAAAAAGAAAACATTTAATGATTCTTTGGCAAAGCAATGATGAGCATTGTAATAATTTAAAAATTCACCTTTGGGAGCATACACATTGTTGAAAGCTCTAGGGGAGGTATGGGAGCAGTTAGAGTATAAGGAGTTGCTATGGCAGTTAAGGTTAAATGCCAGTGTGCCTTTGCAGCCAGTTCTGAAGCTCAGAGAGACTATAAATTATCAATTTAAATATTTTTATTTGTGATCTGTTAAGTGTAGATTGTAACAGATATTCTTTTTAGGCTTTTTAATCATTCTAGGTGTGATTTTATAAAGAGAGGATTTTATGAAATAAGTGCATAGTAAAAATGCCATAAGAATTCATAATTGTTCCAAGTTTTCATAGTGTTTTATTATAGTATTTTTAGTGTTACTGGAGTTAAAAATATGATAAAATTAGTAAGTTAGAGAAGGTGATGACGTGTCTAACTTCCTATTTTATTTGTTATTAATAGGAGTAGACTGAGGTGTATCAGTATTTTGGTGTAAGCTGCTAAGTTGTGTATTGTTTCTTTAAAATTTTTTAAATTCCTATTTAAGAAGGTATGTAAGGAAGCGATGTCAAGAATTGTACCATTTCTGATGAAGTCTCCCATGAGAGACAAAAGTGTTTAAAACAATTTTGTGTTGCTTTATTTTTTTTTATTAAGGTATATTAATTTAACTATCCAGTTTTGGCTTTTTCGCACTGTAGTTTTTGGATTTTGAGTCATTAAAGCAGTGCATGTCCCATTTGTTTAAGTTCACTATTTACCTTTTTTCTACTACTTGGCCCAGTCCCAACTTTAGAGTTGGCATGCACTCATTACTTGTAGTGCTGGATAAGTCCATTACTGCATTCCTTCGCTCGGTCAGGGGGTATAATGGCCAGCATGGTTTGTTAGGGAGCACTGAAGTGTTGAACTATGTTGTTGTAGTCTTTGCTGACCAGGTGTCTTATTTTTGCATTATTTTTCCTGTAAGCAAGTATTGAATTAAGGGTGCGTGACATTTGATCAAAACTGTATTTAAAACGATCAGATTTCTCAAGTGTCTCTTGTTTGCTTAGAAGGAGGGGTATGGGGAAGTATTGCCTCTGGCTGCATTAAAGTGAATGAAAATAGGATAAAATCACAACAGTGCTTTTCAGCTAACTTTCCTTATTCCAATATGCAGTAATGTGCTGATTTCTTTCCCTAGGCATCCATGTCTAGTCATATTGCCTGTCGTTTCCATTCAAGAAAATTGGTTCTGAAAATGTTCCCTTTCCTGAAAGACAGTAAAAGGAGCAACTCTAGAACCCCATTTTTTTTTTCTTTTCACTATGTGGTTCTGTATTTGCCTGAATTATTTTCTCAGACCTGTTTCACTGGAAGCAAAGGTTGAAACAATTTTTTTTGTGGTTCACAGAAGGGTGTGTGTGTCTGTGTGTGTGTCACAGATTTCTGTTTAGATGGACCACATTGTTTTTAGCCAAAAAAAGGAGTGATTGTATTGCTTTTGTCATGGAAACAGATGCTACTTTGATTTCTACTCATGTTGGCTTGGTATAAGATGAGTAGCTTCTGCTTACCATGTATTCGCCCTAAAAGCTGACCATGTTAATGACTTCATTTGGTCAGTTTTCTAGTGGACTCTCTACATCTTAAATCCTTGCAGGGCACCAAGATCAGGATGGACATAAACTAAGCTAGCCTTGAAAAAATCCTGAATTGTCATATGACTTAAGACTGCATCTGTGCAAAAAGGTTATTGTTTGAGCGGGTGCTGTTGAATAATAATTGCAAGAACTTCAAAGTATCCAAGGCAGTTTACCCGTGATGTGTATTTAAAAAAATGTAAAATTGTAAGATTTTATATTCATTTACCCAGTGTTGTCACAGATTCATACCAGCTCTAAATGTGTTTGTAGAAGTGGTTGGCATACTGAGAACCACTGCATCTCTAAATACTGTAAATAAAAGTACGTCTCTAATGAGACTTTGTTACAGGAATAATGAAAAATAGCAATATATACAATACAGCACTTTATATCTTTTCATTGTCTTCTTACTTGTTGCATAACTGATGGGAGAATGTCATGATAACCGGAATGACAGTCACACTGGTGTTTTTCACAGTAGTTAATGTATGTTAGTGAAAACTGTTGCAGTGATCGTGTGCATGCTGAAACCATTTATATTTATTTTTTTTGCTGCTTTTATTCTGAGTCTAAATGCAGAGAATGCATGCTAGCTCTTCCCCCAGTTTGGTTCATACTTCTAACCTGATTTTAGAAATACTGCAATAGCTGTATATAAAATGTGTACAAGTATTGAAGTTCATAAAATGTGCAATCATGACATCTCCTGAATTAAGACATGATGGTGGACATCGGTCACCATTGCTTGTTTAATGGTTTTCTAAGCCTTTCATATAGTCGAGACTTATAGCCTGTGGCCTTAAGAAAATTTTCTGCTCTTCATGTTGTGTTTTATATGAAAGACAGTATCTCCCTTCATTGAAACACAGTGATATTAAATATCCTTCTGGATTTTTAAAGAATGATGTGCTTGCAGTCATGCTATTAAAAACAGAGGTACATACCAGTTTTCCATAATGAACATGTTTCAAAATTTGGAAATCTTGGCTTTTTACACACAAGCTTCAAAACAGAGTATATTTGCATTTTTACTGTACAAAAGTCCATAAATAAAGGTGAGTTGAAACTGTCTTGTGTGATCATTTTTAGTATGTCGTAAGATGTTCTGATTCTAAGGATACTGAGATTGATGCTGTTTAAGTTGCATAACATGTATGCTGCTGTTGGTTCTGTGTTGTCATACAGATTTACTTGTTACGTGTGTTTTTTGTTACCAATTGTGCTACAGCAAGAAGGCAATATTTAATCTTAGAGTGATGGATAGGAGAATGATAGAATATGCATATGATAATTCTGTCATAGTGTATTTACATATGAGATGTCCACTGTCTTAGTGATGTGAGGAATAAGAGACTTGGGCCAGGATTCAGAAAACTTTTTCTGTGCTCATGGAAACTGCTTTGGCAGCAAGGGGCAGTTTTTGTGATTGTGGGAATTGCATTTCAGAGACATGTTTAACCTCAATGAGGAAAGGCCTTATTACTGGCTAATTTGCATGTCACTGAAACGTGGTGTTACCACTAGTGGTACTCTGCACTTTCCTGCAGTAGTCGTCAGTGGTTGCCTTTGCATTGCATTGGCACGGGTATCTTTCTCATTCACTTTCACTCACACATTCAAATACACACAGACACACCCCTTTACCTCTCAACTGTCCTTGATTTTACAGCGCGTCTCTGATTTTGCCTCTTGTATTTGTCTTGTCCCTGGTAGGTCAAGTATGATTACAGATAAATCAGTAATGGTAGACTTTCAGATTACCTGATAGGTAGGGAAATGGATTTGTTAGCAAATGGTCCTCTGCCATCAAAGTATATGCTTTTTATTTATCAACAAAGATTCTGAAAGACCTTTGACATTTAGAAGTGTATACTGATCCAATGGATAATTTCTTTGCTTTCACCAAAATATAGTACTATCAGAGGAACTCCACATGTCCTCATGGAGTCGGTCATTAGTTACCATGCACTTTAAAAAGTGGTGGTCCCACTGGTGAGATTAATTCAATTTACTCAAGAGCTAATTTTTAAGGCAGACCCTGGCAAAAATATTGGCTGTACAAACCTTGTAACAATTTGTTATAGAAACTCATCAGCATTTCTTTAGGATGTGGGCAAAATCTGCAGCATTCAAACAAAACCTATGTGGACTTGGGAATGCATGCTGTATGTGAGTACTCAATATCTTGGGTGATCTTCAAACAAAGCCATATGCAGTGGAGTACATGGCTATGCTTTTATGTTATTCCTCTATAGCCCTTACATTCCAGCCTGAGGAACGAAACCCCTTTGCTTTAGGGCAGGATGTCCTACTGTTGGTCCAAACATAATTTATATGTATATTATTCTCCCTTAAATGACCAGTCCGAGACCTCTCCTTGCACGCAGTCAGCTCGTCTGTTCTGTTGTAAGAGCAAGAACCAGACCTGTTTATTCCCATTGAGAGCGAGTGCCGTACATGTCCTTTGTTCCCTGCTTGGGGTAATAGCGTAACAAAACCCAGATGTTAAGTTGTCTATCTCGCCTTCATTCTTGCTGGATGGGTTCGGAGCTGACCTCGGCTCCGACTCGGCCACTCTAAAAGCTCGAGAGTTGGTTCCACCGGCTCGAGGCTCCCCTTATATCCCACAATGCTAGGAGTGAGTTACCTCAGATCTCGTTTGCCGCTACAGCGATCGAGGTGTGTTATCTACCGGCTCCAGGTTAGTGAAAGTTAGACTAGTTTAAATTCTTTAGACTTAAGCTAGCTTAGTGTATTTTTCTTTCCCCTTAGTGTAGTGGATATTATCCCTTCATATCCTTTATCCAGCCTTTTTTCTAAAGAACTTATAGTTCTTTCCCTAAGGCCTGGGCCTCCCTTCCCTATCCTTAGGGTGTGTATGTGTTGATTAGGAAGTTTAACTTAATTACCTTTAGTTTAAATATTCCTTTGAATCCCTATCAGTGTAATCTGTGTGTGTGTGTTTTTTCTGTGTGTGATTACACTTAGGGTCCTTGAGTATGTCCAAGGATACAAAGGTCTCAGGCTTCAAGAAGTGTGACTCGTGCTGTCAGAAAATCTCTCTGACAGACGGTCACACTTCTTGTGTGTATTGCCTGGGACGTTTACACCTGCAGGACTCTTGTGCTGTATGCCATGGCTTCAGCCCTAGAGTCCTGCAGGAGAGAAAAATAAACTCATTTTGAGGGGTTTAATCAAGCCTGAAGGTTCCCTCTCTGTGTCATCGGGGAAACCTTCTAAGGCTTCCAAGACTTCGGCTCCAGCTTCAGAGTCGAGGCCTAAGGCTTCGTAGCCTACTGCTTCATCGGCTCCGGCTGGAGCCGATGAGTCTTTGACTGCAGTATCTGTGGTTTCCTCGGCTCCGGCTGGAGCCAAGGCATTAGAGATTCCTGGGTCGGCTCCGATCAGACCATCGGAGCCGACATCTAGAAAGAGATCGAGGTCACCGTCCCTTGGCTGTGATCATTCGGCTCCAGCGTCACCCCTGCTGACTGAGCGGAGCCACAGATCACACTCCTCGAGGTCATCGAGGCTCGGATCACGACCTCCAGAGGGTAGTGAGTAGACTTTGAAGTCCGAGGCACTGGCCCAAATGCTCCAGAGTCCGACTCATCAGTCGATGCCTCAACTAGTTCCATAAATATTCCTCCTCCGACTCCTTTGAGCTCGAGCCGGGCGTCCGGGACCGAGACTGTGGTAGCGTCGAGCCGATACAATTGTCTTCGGCTCCGTGCCGGCTCGAGGGGTGAGTGGCATCGGACCTTGTCCGACCCCTCTCCCTCTCGGTGCTTGGCGCTGGTGAGTTCGGCTCCGACATCGGCCTCGGAGCCATCTCTGTCGGTGCCGAGGGAGGTTCTCAGCTTCTCGGAGCGGGGACCTCTGGCTCTGCCGGACAGGGGTGCATTCGAGGTCATGCGGAGTGTGTTGGAACCTTGTTCGATTCCACAGTCGGCTCCGTCCGCCCCTCCCTCTTCGGTGCCTTTGGTTATGTCGACTCACTCCCTCATCCCAGACCGCAGAGAGCTAGCTCCTCAAGAATCCCCTGTGGAGATCTCATCCTCTTCGAGGCCTCCTGAATTGGCAGGGGAGCCCCCTAGGAAGAGAAAGTGTAATTGGAAGCACATAGACTCACCTGAGTCTGTCACCTCTGACACAGATTTAGAGGATTCCGAGGGTTCCCCAAGTTCCCCTTCTGAAGATGTCTCTTTTGCAGACATTCTAGAGATCCTGAAACAGAGGGGAAATTGGCCAGCCCTTAACCCTTCGGAGGATGAATCTGTGTATCTTGAGGCGTTTGGCTCTCGCCCTTCCACCTCCTGGGTGTCCCCCCCCTTTGATCCCCTCATGCAGGTGGTTGCAAAGAAGGCCTGGACGGCTCCTGATTCAGTGGACCCTACCCCCAGGAGACCTTCCAAATTTATAACGGCACCAACTGACAAGCAATTTCTCACAAAAGGTGTTTCTGTGGATGCTATGGTGGTAGCTGCTGCCACCAAGAAGGAACTAGCTGATCCTTCAGTGCCTGTTCATCCCCCTAATAAAGAATCTATGTCTATGGACAGGTACGGGAAGCGTATGTTCTCATCAGCGACCTTTGCTATGTGTTCGCTGAATTACCTATGCCATTTTACTCGTCTTCAAAGGGACTTGATCAAAGAAGCGAGTGACATGTTGAAGGATCCTACGGCTGTGGGTTTTCAGGACAAGATGAACACTCAGCTGGCTACCCTGAACTCCATAGCTAACTCCTCCATGCGCCTCCTCTCTTATGCGGCTGATGGAGCGAGCAGGGCCGCAGGGACAGGTGTGGCCTTACGCAGGCATGCCTGGATGCGGCTATGCAACTTTGCGGACCCCTTTAAAACGTCATTCACTAATTCCCGCTTGATGGATCATCTCTTTTTGGTCCTCAAGTGAAAGAAACCTTGACTAGGTGCGAGACAGATGGCAAGACTCTTTCTGCCGTCGGAGTCAGTTTCTCCACTCCTTCTAGGCCTTACCCCAAAGGCCAGAAAAGTGGAAAATGTGGTTCGCAAACAAGCTCAAGGGACTTCGCCTGACGACAGAGTCGGTTCCCGCCAGAGGCAGAGGGGGAACAACAACGGTAGACGTCGCCCTAGAGGCAGGGGGGGTCCGCAGAACCAGGGCAATCGAGAAGCCTTCTCTGATAAGCCCTTTCAGCATCCCTGAGGTGTTGCCCGACTGCCCACCTTCGGAGGCAGTCGGGGAAGATTGTCACTGTACCCAGAAGCCTGGCTATCCCTGACTCAAGACAAATGGGTACAGTCCATCATTTCGAAGGCTATTCCATTCCCTTCGCTCGCATTCCAAACCAATCAAAAATCCCTTCCAGATGTTCCACCGCTCAAAGGGATCTTGCAGCTTTGGAAATTTCAAAGCTGCTTGCAAAACAATACAGCCAGTTCCAGCAGACCAGCAAGGATCCGGAATCTACTCCAGGTTCTTTTAGTTCCAAAGAAAACAGGGACTGGAGACCAATTTTGGATCTCAGTATCTTGAACAAGTCAGTCAAGAAAACAAGATTTCGGATGGTCACGCTGCAGTCCATCCTTCCCCTATTGGGAAAAGGAAACTGGATGTGCTCTACAGACCTTCAGGATGCGTACTATCACATAAAAATGAACAGACGCTCCAGAAGATTCCTCCGCTTCAGGCTGGGAACCAGTCATTTTCAATTGAGGGCCCTGCCCTTTGGTCTCACCACTGCCCCCGGGTGTTTACCAAATGCATGGCAGTGGTAGCTTCTCACCTGAGACGTCAAGGATTCCAGGTGTTTCCATATTTGGACGACTGGCTCCTCACAGCTCCCACCGAGCATCTTCTTCTATTGGCCAGGGACTACACCTTTCGCATTTGTCAAAATTTAGGCATTTCAATAAATTGCGAAAAGTCTGTTTTGTCAGCCTTGTCGTACTATTACCTTCATAGGCGCAAATCTAGACACAGTCAACATGTCTGTAGACTAACAGATCAGAGAATAACAGACATACACAAGCTGGTCTCGCTCCTCTTCAGCAGCAACAGAATCAAAGCCAGGTTAGTTCTGAAAGTGTTGGGGATTATGGCGGCTGCCATACCTCTGCTTCCATTAGCCAGATTCCACATGAGAATCCTTCAATGGATGCTCTTCACGCAATGGTCATACCAGCAACTTCCGATGTCCCACACCATCATGATTACGCAAACATGCAAAAATCATCTTCTGTGGTGGATGTCTTCCCTCAGCTCTTGTTGGGAAGACCCTTTGTCCCTTCCTCCGGTTGCTACTCTGACAACGGACGCCTCCCTGATCGGGTGGGGGCATTATCAGGGCAGAACTGTCCAGGGCACATGGCAACCAGACGAATGCCACTTGCACATAAATGTTCTAGAGATGAGAGCAGTGCTTTTAGCGTTGCAAGCCCTTCAAGACTCTCTTCCCTTGGGAACGATAGCAATCCAGACGGACAATATGTCTGTAGTGTGGTATATCAACAAACAAGGCGGAACCAGGTCCTACCCCCTGTGTCGAGAAGCACTCAGACTGTGGCAATGGGCGATTTCTTCTCAGCGTTTTCTGATAGCAACGCACATCCCCGGGAAGTCCAATCAAATCGCGGACAAATTGAGCAGAGCTATCCTCATGCCTCACGAGTGGTCTCTGAAAGACTCTGTTGTGAGAGACATTTTTCTCAAGTGGGGTCAGCCTTGCTGCGACCTTTTTGCTACTCCCCAAAACAGCAAGTGCAGACATTATTTCACCCTATTCCCTTTACCAGGCCAACCCAGCAGAGACGCTCTAGTCCAAGTTTGGCCCCGGGGACTTCTGTATGCATTTCCACCCTTCCCACTAATCTCTCAAGTGATACAGAAAGCTGTCGCTCAGAAGGCCTCGTTGATCCTCATTGCTCCTTACTGGCCTCGACAGGTTTGGTTCCCCTTTCTTCATCATTTTCTGTTGGAGCGACCTTGGCATCTGGACCTAGTTCCAGATCTTTTGATCCATCAGTCGGGTCAGTTTCATCGCCCTCCCTCTCTGAACCTCACTGCTTGGTTCCTCCAGTTCCAACCTTAGCCAGGCTTCCTCAAATATCTCACTCTGTCCGAGATATTTTGATAGCTTCCCATAAATCTTCCACTCGAAAGATTTATTTGAGTAAGTGGAAACGTTTCGCCTATTGGGCTCAAGGAAGGGACATAGATCCTTTCACTGCTTCCATCCAAATGGTCCTTGATTTTCTAGCTGAACTCTTCCATGCAGGTTCATCTCCATCTACTCTTAAAGTTCAATTGGCAGCTATTTCTAACTTTCATGTGGGCATTTCAGTCTGCCATAATGTCCCACAAGCTTTGCAAAGCATTTTTGAAGGGAGTTTTTCTTCTCAGACCTCCTATAAGAAATCCTCCTCCTCCTTGGGACCTAAATTTAGTTCTTAGTTCTTTGATTCTTTCCCCTTTCGAACCTGCAGCCTCCTGTTCTTTAAAATTGCTATCATGGAAGACACTCTTTCTGGTAGCTATTACTTCAGCTAGAAGAGTTTCGGAACTTCATGCACTCAGCTGTTGACCTCCTTATCTGTTGTTCCATAAGGACAGGGTATCGTTACGAACCAACCCGTCCTTTTTACCTAAGATGGCCTCGGCGTCTAACCTAAATCAAAGCATTGACCTTCCTGTGTTTTTTCCAGAATATTCTAACGGGTCTGAACAGAAATTGCATTGGCTAGATGTTCATCGTCAGTTAAGGTACTATTTGGATAGAACCAAACAATTCAGAAAATCTGACCAGCTGTTTGTCTCTTATGCAGAAGGCAGAAAGGGACTTTCAGTTTCAAAGGTATCATTATCTAGATGGCTAACATCTCTGATTTCCCTTGTTTATGAAATTAGACACCAAAAGCTGCCTAACAAACCTAAAGCCCATTCTACCAGAGCTTTGGCTACTTCTATAGCCTTCCAAGACAGACTGCCTATTGACACCATTTGTGCAGCGGCTACTTGGGCTACTCCTCACACTTTCATTTCTCATTATAAGTTGGATTTAGCTTCTAGGCATAGAGCTAACTTTGGTTCCACTGTTCTCAAGAGTCTGTTCCGTTAGGCCACCGGGACAAGGTGCTAGGACGCGGTCCCATCCAGCAAGAATGAAGGCGAGATAGACAACTTAACATATAGAAGTTATGTTCTTACCATAACGTTCCATGTTAGTTGTCTTCTTCTCGCCTTCTTCTTGCGTCCCACCCTCCTTCCCCCTGGCCTGGACAGACCTAGAGGAGTTTTGATTGTGACCTCTCTTTCTACCACCTCTTACTTTAGGTATATGCTGCTGTGCATATTTTCCTGGATCAGGATGTAGGTCACCCTTCTCTTCTCCCTGGTTTATAGAGGTGGACTTTGTTTATAGTTATTCTGTTACTGTTTATAAGCTGGGCCTAGCTTACAAACGAGATCTGAGGTAACTCACGCCTAGCATTGTGGGATATAAGGGGAGCCTCGAGCCGGTGGAACCAACTCTCGAGCTTTTAGAGTGGCCGAGTCGGAGCCGAGGTCCGCTCCGAACCCATCCAGCAAGAAGAAGGCGAGAAGAAGACAACTAACATGGAACGTTATGGTAAGAACATAACTTCTATTTTTTCCCCATGAGTTGAAAATTAAGTGTTATTGGGCAATCCATGTTCATGCAGACCCCTTCTTCTTTGTACCCAGTTAATCCTTTTGGTGAATTGTGGCTTACATATGCACTGCACTTCTAAAGGTTTTGTGTATGCTCACCCAAACATGCAGGCCATCTTGCTCATGTGTGTCACTTGTAACCAGACTGGCCCCTATGTTGCTTCCAATCCCTCAGTATTCCTGATAGGGCCAGCAGTGCAGCTGATTGGACTACCCCAACCCCCCCCCCAGAATGGGTGAGCCAATATTAGCAACTCATTCTTGCACACCCACCCAGCCTGTTCCTTCCCCATTGTAGCATGATCTCTGAGTTGGTATATATAATTAGTAGGGGTATGGAAGGTTCAGTGGCCTGCATTGTCTGAGATGACATTCAACAGTGTGGCCATTTGACAATATGACATATACCCAATAAATATACCTATGGTGGGAAATAGCCCCAAAATATTTTTTTGTTTGTTTTATTTATTTAGGGGGGTTTGGTTTTCGCCAGTGATCCCAGACTTTATTTTTTTTTTCATTACTGACCTAGTGGTTTTCTGTAGCCATGGGGAGGATTGGGCTTTGGTTCTGGTAAGTCTTATGGGGGGGGGGTGAATTTAGGATGCCTAGGGAGGTTATATGGAAAAATTGAACTGCGTCATCTAGGCTGAGGTACTTTAGTGGAGTCCAGTTACAGTCTTTGTGGGATGAGATGAATGTGAGTGGATTAAAGTTTAGTTTATTACATATTTGCCAATAGATGACAGGTTTAACCTGGTATAGGTGCTTTTTTGAGTAGGAGTGATCACCGAGGCTATCCGGTAGGCAGCCTGCTATATATATGACTGGAGGATCTTGCCGACTAGTATCCAATTCAGAGTAGTATGCTTGTTGGGAGCTTTTATTTATTCTTGTAGGTGACTGGATGAGTTGGGCGAAACCATGAAGGTTTAGATGGTGGGTTGGATGGTTGCTGCAACAGGATTGCCAGACAATATTAAAATCACCTAAAATTATGGTCTCCTGGGGAAGATGGTGGGTAATCCAACTGAGGAGATTTTCTAGTGGAGGGATATTATGGCTAGGTGGGAAGTAGCATCCTGTTATGTTAATAGTTTTATTTTGAGGTTGGTATAAATTATTTCTTCATTGCCAATTTGGGGTGCTGATACGTTTAGGATCTGAATGTTTAGATGCTGTTTAAACATTAGAGCTATGCCTCCCCCTTTCTTGTTTAACCGGTCTACTCTTAGTATGTCATAACCAGTAGGGAGAATTTGCTCACTGCTAATGTGAGGTTTTAGCCAGGTTTCTGTCAGGATGATAATGTCTGGGGAGTTCAAGTCTAAAAATAAATTCCTTTTTCAGTTGGTGCAGTGACTCAGATTTTTAACCAGGTTTTATAACAACTGCCTGGTTGATATCACTGAAGCCTGTGGCAGGGATCTCTTTGACAAATACTGAGTGCCCATCTCAGTAAGTGCTTTTAACTTGCATTTTGTCTTTGAGTGCCTGCAAATTTCAGTGATTTTAATGCATCTTTGGATTTGCGTGCACATTATTGTATTGGTGAATGCATTTTGTGATTAGGTTAATATTCACAGTTGTGAGGTTTAAATATAGCACATGCAGTGTAAATTAACCAGGAGGGGCCCAGCAACAAGACTGAATTGGGTTTCAGTCTGACATAAATAGCAAGGAGGGGCCCTGCAGTGTGTATGAGTTCCATTGTAATAAGAGCTTTGAAAAGAGGGGAAAAAAACTAGGAGAGTGAAATAAAATGGGTACAATAGGCAGTAAAACTATTAAACCATCAGCTGATTCTCCAGCTTTATTATATGTTTTGTAAATATGGGACAAATTCCTATCAGTATATAAAAATGACACAGATTAGCTTAGCCAAACCCAGACTTGTGTTTCCCTGAAAATGTACTTTTGACAAAACCTAAATACTGAAACTAAGAACACAACTGGAAAAAAGGGGTAAAAAGATAAAATTGATCAATGGAATCGTTATAATGATTGGTGTATAGAAACCTTCAAGGGGAAAGAAATTCATGGTAAAATGGGTAAAAGATACAAATGAAAAACTGTTGCAGCAAGTTAAGGAACTTAAAAGT
Organism: Protopterus annectens; assembly: GCF_019279795.1. Lineage (NCBI taxonomy): Eukaryota > Metazoa > Chordata > Ceratodontiformes > Protopteridae > Protopterus > Protopterus annectens. The sequence continues at coordinate 1,240,147,224 of NC_056727.1, read as the reverse complement.
AACACTGCTTCTTTATACCCAGTGATTTCCAAGGATCAGATGGTGGATCATGGAGCAGTAAGTAAAGGGGGGATCTTTTGGGGAAGATTATCAGCTTCCTTTCTTTCCCTTATCACCCATTTTGATGATTTAGGTCCCAGTCTGTAATCCACAACACCACACTCGTTCAAATTTGAGACAAGCTGCAGAAGAAGAAAAAGGCATATTCCTTATACCCCCTCAGACAGGTACTGATTGCCATCTGGCATTAATCCACCAACCTTGGATGCTTACTGATTTACATATTATAGTCAAAACCTTTCTGAAAATAAGGCAAGACCCATAAAAGTACATAGCTAAATCGAGTATTCAAATATGTGAACCAGGTTTGGCAGATTTAAGGCAGTTGTTAAAAGCCATAGTTCCTCTTGATATATATGAAAAATTAAAAGGAAAGGCTGGACTGGCTCCAGAACAGGACCCTAAGTACTCCTACTAGAGGGAGTAAAGAATTAGCAGAGGTGCAGGATAAGCTCTTAAAAGAGATTCTAGAAATATGTCCTGTATAATCAAATTGGGAGAACATTACTGCATGTAAATGAAGCAAGGGAGAATCACTGGGTGACTACTTTGGGAGAAGTATATTCTAGCATTCTGGATCCAATTGTAAATGCTAAGGCAGCTTTAAATTCTGCTTTTGTGCATGGACTGTTACCATATGTACAGACATTAATAAAACAACACCAGGTACAGTGGCAGAAAGAGGAGGTAGACAAGTTAAAGTATGCAGAGCAATATATGGGTTAAGTAGACAAAAAGAAAAGAGATGCAGAAGAAAAGCTTGTGCAATTACAAATACAGAGTTTTGAAAGAAGAGGCAGAGGTAGGCAGGGTAGAGAAAGCGCAACAAAATCAAGCTGTGAGGGGGGCTCATCTCAATTGTGGACAAGTGGAACACTGGAAAGGAGAGTACCCTAATCAGCATCCACAGCAGCAGCAAAACCAAAATCTTTCAGATGTTTTCTTACCACACCCACCCCTAGAGAGGCAGTAAATATCAGGGGGAATATACTGACATTTGTGGGGGAATGAGATAAGCATTAATGCAAGTAGATCACGAAGAACCTTTTTTTAAGTTAAAAGTAGGACAAAGAGATGTTCCATTTCTGTCTAATACTGGTGCAACTCAGCTGTGCTGAAAATAGGTGATCAGGATAAAATTCCAATTTCATCCAAAAAGGTGTCAGCAGTAGGAGTAACTAATGCCCCAACTATTTTCCCCTGTGTCTAAACCTGTTCTGGTCACTTTACAACTAATTGAAAACAAAAGTACTTCAGCTCCAGGAAACTTAATGGGTAGATCTTCTTTTGTAAATTAGGATGTACTATCTTTTACACTGCAGTAGGGAGTTGACTTAGATGTACCTGTTGAATCTGAAGAAGTGATTCCTGTACTCCGTGTAACTTGAAAAAGAAAAGGGAAAACAATGTTCCAATGCAGATGACAGATTACTACTGCAGGGTCCTGACATTCTGCAGACGAGACATTCTAATAAGGTAGGACTGTTAAAATCAGCTACCCCTGTTAAAAAAAAAAAAAAATACATGTTGATCCTGCAAAACCACTTCCTTGCATAGCCCAATACCCTTTAAATACATAAGACAGCAAGGAATAAAACCTGTAATTAAATCTTTACTACAGCAAGGAATTGGACCAAAACATGTAGCTGCTGTAATACAACCATGTTTCCAGTTCAAAAGCCAGGTAGAGATATGTATAGGTTTGTGCCAGATTTAAGACCAGCAGATTGTCATCCCATCATACCCTGTAGTGCCAAATCCAGCAACCATGCTGAGTTGCATTCCACCATGGACCACTTATTTTTTGGTAGTGGATTTATGTTCAGCTTTCTTCTCAATTCTTATTCACCCTGATGGCCAATATTTGCCTTCACATATGGAGGGTTTCAGTATACATGGCTATAAATACTACAAGTTTGTTGACAGTCTGTCAGTTTTTTCACAAATTTTAAAGCAGGACCTTGAAAATGTTTGATTCTCATGCAAATCTGCACTAGTACAATATCATGTACTTATTGTCAGCAAGATACTGTACATGTACTGACTGAATTAGCAAAAATAGACAAGGTATCAAAGGAAAAACTTAATTTGTGGTCACCTAAGGTAAAATATTTAGGGTACTTAATATTGCATGGTGAAAGGCACCTTTTGCGTTCACTTTTTGAAGCCATCACAAAAGTACCCTACTTCGTTACTCAAAAAAAAAAAAAAAGCTGTGTGTAGACAATGGGTACCAAATTATGCAGTGATTTGTTAAACCTTTGCCTGATATGCTCAAATAAGACACACTAGAGCCAATTGTCAAGGAAGCAAGGGAAAAAAAAAAGTGCTTTTACCTTCCTAAAACACGTCCTTGCTATAGCTCCAGCCTTAGGACTCCCAGATTATAAAAAAGCCCTTCACTCTGTATTTTCACAAAAAAGGAAGGATATGCAGCAGGGTTACTAGTTCAAGAATGGTGCGTTTAGACTTTTTGCATATTATAGTTCATTCTAAGACCTGATGGCTAGAGGATTGCTAAACTGCCTGTAGGCAGTAACTGCACCTGCACCAATGGTGGAACAGTCTGTGGCATTAGTCACAGGACACAAACTTGCAGTTCCCCATGCAATGTCTACACTGTTACTAATATCTAAGATGCAGCATTTTTCAGCTGCCGGGTTGACTAAGTATAAGATGTTACTTATTTCAAACCTTTCAATCACTGAACAGTGCCGGGTGTTGAACCCTGGACTTCTTCTGCCCATGGCAGGAGATGGCATACTGCATGATTGTTTAAATGTCCCTAACTATGTGCTTTCTTGACCTAATTTAAAGGATACCCCATTGAACAATGCAGAGATGGAACTGTTCATGGGCAGATCACATGGAAGAGGCAAAAATGAAAACCTCACTGCAGGCATTGCCATATGTAATGGAAAATGCAATATTGTGTCAAAAAAGACTGAAAGGGGTTACATCTGCACAAGTGGCTAAACTTTTTGCATTAGCAAAAGCATGTAAAATAGCTAAAAATAAGGTTGCAAACATTTATCCTGATAGCCATTATGGGTTTGGAGAAGCCCATTATTTTGGGCAATTGTGGAGATGGAGGATTTATCAGTAGATACTGAAATAAAAAATGGTAAGTTTGTAAAAAAATAAAAACTATATTGGATGCTTAATTACCAACGGGTTTAGTTGTAATTAAAGTGCAAGTTCATGTAAAGGGAGGCACTCTCACTGTAAGGTAACCAGTTAGCAGATCATGCAGCTAAGCAAGCTGCTGGTTTGATGGCTCAAACTTTTGTTTTAATTGTACAAGAAACATCTAAAATGTTTGACAACCCTTGCAATTTTAATAAGTTGACTACTTGTAAAATGAAGTTAGAGTCTAAAAAAAAAAAAAAGATGTGGATCAGTACAGGTTGTAAACAGTATGCTGATTTATTGGAGAGAAACCCTAATGGCAGGGTGGTAGCACCTTTGTCTTTACTTCCCTGGTTGGTAAGGAGATCCTTTCTCAGTCTCTAGCTAGCCGTTATGTAAATAATTGTGAAATCTTCTTGTTACATAACATAGCACCTCCTAATAAAATACATGCTTTCTGTTCTGTCCCTGCCTTGGGGTCCTTTTGTAAATATTCAGATTGATTTTGTACAAATGAAAAAAATGTCCTGTAATGTCATATATTCTAGTCATGGTCTATGTTTGTTCTGCATAGGTGGAAGTCTATCCATTTGCTAGGTGTAACGCTGAGATAATAGTAAAAAAACAATGCTAAAATGTATTCCTAGATTCAGAATTCCACACAGCATTAATTCAGACAGGCCTACTCATTTTACTGCTGAAATTATTAAAAGAATGTTCTGTGTTTAAAATCTCTGTGCAGTTACATTGCCCCCACCATCTTCAGTCATCTGGCTTTGTTAAAATTTCTAAACAGACTCTTAAAACTAGAATTACCAAAATTTACAATGAAACTAGACTTAAATGGCCAAACTTTGCTTCTTGCTTTGAGTGTGCAAGAAACTGTAAATGTTACCCATAAACTAAGTCCACATGAATTTCATATGGGCTGTCCCATGAGAATTCACTTTCCCCACCAGTAAAAAAAACTGTGAACTATTTCATGATGAAGCTTTGCTAAACTCCATCCATCTTCAGCCCCTTTTAAGGGTGTCACTTCAACAGTAACAGTCATCTTGAGCCAAGGTTTACACTGCCAGGTGGCTAGCCCTGCCATGGTAGTTCAGCCATACCACTCACTCGCACCTATGGCCAATTTGAAGGGTCCAGTTCACCTGCTGCATGTCTTTGGAATGTGGGGAGGAAACTGGAGCACCCGGAGAAAGCCCATGTGACTGCAGGGAGGACAGGTACACTCTGCACAGAAGGCACCCCAGCTGAGAATCGAACCGGAGAACCTCTTGCTGGGAGGCGACCACTCTAACCCATGCACCACTGTGGCTGCCCATCTTTGCTTGAACTATTGCTCAAAATTTATTTGTCTTACAGACTTTTCATAAGAAAACTCAAGAAGTACTTCCACATCCTGCTGCAGCTCCCTGTCATGACTTGTGACCTGGAGATTGAATCTATGTAAAGTCATTCCAATGCAAATCTTCTTTGGAGCTATGATGGGAAGGGGGCTTCTGTAATCTTCCTAACTACTTGTACAGCAGTAAAGTGTGCTGGGATACTGAGATAGGTCCATGCTTCACAGAGTAAGAAAACTTGTCTGACATCCACTGAGCTGAATAATGATGGTGCCACACCTCCTCCTGATGACATCACTAGGTCGTCTCCTTTTACTGCTTCCAATCGACATGATGGAAAATATGTTTCTACAGATGTTGCAGCAATATGCCAGTGACTTAAATGTTACAAACTGGCTGTGTGGATTTGTGCCCCATGACACCAAGGAGGCATTCCAATGCTATATTTTCTTGTTTGCTGCACTGATTTCAAAGAGCACATTGCTATGGAAACTCAAACTTGTGTAATGTCATGGATGGGACTAAAAAATATTCTGTTAAATTGGTGACCTCAACAAGAGGTAATACTTGTTATGCCAGAAATGTAACTGTGAGGGTGGATTATAGCAATTGCACGCACAATGAAACTGTAATGGTTGCACTTAAATTAACTTAAATTAAAAACATATGCCTGGGGCAAAGGCTTGGAAATGTTTGACCATCACTATTACATTTGTAGAGATCGTGCCTAACCCTAGTTACCAAAAAAACTGATCTGGTGATTGTGGGACAGTTGTCTCCAGCTATTTTTCATTATTTCTCTGCACCAGCCAGAAGGTTAAGAAGCAAGCAGTAGCTGTTTTATCCTCAGTATGACCTACTTCGTACTATGAATGAAGTGAATCAGTTGTCAAGAAATAATTTCTGATAAATAGTTATTAAATCTGTATATGCTAAATAAGTGGTCCAATTGTCCTTGGAGAGCCTAGCATTATAGTGTTGGATTTTAGATGGCAATTTGGAAATTGAAGTTTGAGCCACAGCACTACAAAACTGAGTAGCCCTTGATTATGTACTAGCTTTGAAGGGCAGAGCTTGCCATTTGATTGAAAAACCATGCTGTACTTTCAGACTTTCATGATGAGCAAGAGAAGGTGGCTGATTTTATGGAACAACTGGCCATTAATACAACCACATCTAAGTCTGGTTGGACTTTTTTTTTGGGTGGTTGGGCCAAATATTTGGAAATTCTGATACTAGTATAATGCACCATTTGATTACTTACCTTTGTCATAATTGTACTTTTCAGAACTCTCATATATTCTCTTATTAAAAATCTGGTAATGCACTGCTCTGTTAAAAAGGTCCAGATGCTATGGTTGATATACCTGAACAATGACATCTTCAAGCTTATATGTTTAATGACCTAAGTAATGACGGTATAAATCAAAATGATTTGGGATTGTGATGCTTTATAGCATCAAAGGGGGGGGGTGCTGTAATGGGTAGTCTGTGTTTCTTTAGATGCTTGTTTAAGCTGCTGCAATTTCTCATAATTATTTTAACAAAGGTCAGTGTGACCCTTTTAAGACATTAACAAACATGCTTCTAACTATGTAGATATCACAAGATTTATGTATTCAATTATTTTCATGAAATATACTTTGATAAGTCTGATTAAAGTAAACACAAAACATGTCTCAATAAGAACATGTCAAACTTGTCAAATTGTCCTCTTTTCCATATATTTTGTAAACTTTGTATGAACCTATTTTATTTCTGTTAGAAAGGTATAAAAGAACTCGTGACTGTTCATGTGGTTAAACCTATCTATACTGAGAAATTCTGTGTCATGATACTGCTTTACTAAATGCATTTGCAAATATTTTATATTGAACCTTATAGCTGCATGAATTAAAAAAATAAATTTCCTTTTCAAGGTCCTAACTGGACCTTTCAATATTAAACACATACCCGGTATCCAGAAAAATTAAGCAGCTTGCCCTACAGTCTCTTCTGTCACTATTGCTTATAAAGATAGCCTCTGTCCCCCTAGACATAAAGGACACAAACCTACATATTTTTCTCCAAGGAAAGCAAGGCAATTTTTTTCAGTTTCTAGTATGGTAAGAGTGTTTCTAATTCAACTTTTCCTGGCAATTTTGCATCTCTGCAGCTCAAGCCTTTGACAAACCTTAGGCTTTAAAGCATTCATGTTTACCCACACCTGTATGTTTGCTTGAGTCAAAGTCCCAAGAAGAGCTAAAAGTTGCACTAAACAACTTTTCTTTGATACACCAGAATGGGATTTTCATAAATTTACAGAACTTCAGATTCACCCTTTTACACACTAAATGTTTCCTGTTAGTGATTCTGGACTCAGAATTGCAGGGCCACTCTTCCTAGGGAAACTGTGATCATACTGGCTATGTTCTTCCCCAAGTTTACAACCCTTCTATCCATAGCTGCAAGGGCCATTCTCAGAGGTCTAGATTATATGACCTCAATTTTCATGGTTTATCAGGTGAGACTTCCCATGAGGATACTGCATTTGTAACTTTGCAACCTTTCGTGCTAGTATTTGCAGTCACTTGAAAAAGCTATTCCCTCCCCTCTGACTTGCAGTGAATTGAATTAAGTTAGTGGATGAAACGGATAAAAGTCGACACAGGAATAAATAAGCATCAGACCTCACTTGTGTACTGCAGGTCTTTGGCACGATTTATTTATTTTTTTAAATCGGGTGTCCTCAAACACATCATGGACAATGATACAGTAATGATGTGCATCAACAAAGGATACTTTCTCTTGCTTGTTCTTCTGGTTAAGTGTCAAAGATCCTATCCAAGACAACCAACACCGCTTCCATGGGACCTGATAGTATCCTAGACTGTATTCTACATGGTCTCCAGCAAGAACTAGCTTCACCATTGACCACCTTACTGAACCACAGCCTAATTACAGGCTTCATTCCAGTAGAGTGGAGAACTGCCATTGTCATACCCTTGCACAAAGGTGATGCCACTACTGACCTGGGAAACTATTACCCCATTAGTTGACAAGTCTGATCTGTAAAGCCATGGAGTGTATTGTTATGGATCTCATAAATAAGGACATAGGCAATCTCCAAGCACTTGACCACACCCAATTCTGATTAATCAGGGGCAGATCTTGCCTGCTGAACCTGGTTGACTTCTCTGAGACCATCACCAAGGCCCTGAATGAGGGAAAGTCCGTACATACAGCTTACCTTGGCCGCGGCCTTTGACACAATCCCCCCACTCGAGCATCATTGAAAAGCTAACTCAACTTGGCATAAATCCCTATCTCATCAGGTGGGTGGCCAACTGTCTCACTAATAAGACCTACTAGGTAAAAATAGGTGCCACCACCTCCAACAGCAAATCTGTCACTAGTGGTGTACCCCAGGGATCTCTCCTGGGACCCCTACTGTTTGTCATCTACTTCTCAGAGGTCCAGGCAAAGACAAAGGGCCTGTGGCTGACCAAGTTTACGGATGACTAAGTTAGGTGCTGTCTTTGACTCCCCAAATGATGATGGCATACTGCAGGAGGGTCTCACAGCAAGGAATGACGTGCCAAAGTCATGGCCTTAAGTGCAAAAAAATGTATCGTCATACCATCTGGCAAAAACACAGCCCGTACTGATTACCGCATTAACGGCAAACCCATAAGCACACAACCTGTGGTGAGGGACCTGGGTACTCAGGTTGACAATCTCACGTTTGACCATCATGTAGTGGCAGTGGTCAGAAAAGCCTTTTACTTGGTTCATCTCATAAGTAAAGGGATTGCATGCAGAAAAAAAAGCTGTTATTACCTCTTTGTACTCTTCCCTCATTAGGCCTATAATTGAATATAATGCCCTGTTTGTATGTACCTCTCCAAACACCTGTACCAACTGGAAAGGCCACGGAAGTACCTCACAAGGGGGAATCCATGGCGTTCAACACCTGTCCTATGTGGACAGGCTCAAATCACTATCGCTCTACTCAGGTATTTTACAGATTGCTCAGAGGTGATCTGTGTCTTGCCTACAAGACAATATCAGACCCTGCCCTACTAGAGATGCTCCATATCCACAAGTCTAACTCCTCACACATTACCCACTTGAAAGGCCTAAATCTAATATGCTACATCAACAAAATCTGCTGGAGAGACAGGTTTGTCTCAGAGGCTGCCCCTTCTCTGGAATAGACTTCCCATACATGTCAGAGTACCACACTGACCCTCTTCAAGCTCAACCTTGATGAGTGGATGGAAACCACATATTTGTCCCAGGGGTTCTACCTTTGTCCCTCACTGACAGGGGCAGCAGGTGCTGACTGAGGTTTCTTTTTTGGGGATAAACTCCTAGCTAGGCTTGTAAGGGCCCCAGGGGCATTAGCCTATTAATCTCCTATGACCTGGTATCTGGAATCAAGTTAGAATATTCAGCTGAAAGACTACTACATTTTTTCTGCTCAGAATATGTTGACCATTTCTGCAGGCCTATACCCAGCTGTCATGAAAGGAGGCTGAATTCAAGAGTCTTCCTTGAACTGGCAATTTGGGGGCAACCCAAGGATAGACCTTTTTTCACAATTTTGACTGAAGCACTCATACAGGATAGCTCTAATGGATGCTAAGACACCTCTTGTATGCCTCCCCCACTTACAATTCTGAAAGTACTAAGGAAAGTAGTACCAGACAGAGAAAGCTTGTTCCTGGTGATAGCCTAGTTTCCATCTGCTTGAAGGGCTGCAGTAGAAATCGCAAGGTCCTCCCCTTGATGTGCAACCTCCTGTTACAGCAGCAGAGGGTTCTAGTACACCCACAACTAAAACACCTGTATCCTGCAGCTTAGAGGGTAGAGCCATAGAATCCTTTCTTCACAGCTGAAATAATTTCGCCTAGAGGTTCTTAGGATTTTGAAAGAGACCAAGAAACCTATCACTAGAAAATATTATTTGCCCAGTTGCAGTAGATTTTTGGCCTGGTGTAAGTCAATCTAAGAGCATTTGTTCCAAGGCACCCATGGTTTAACCAGCCTTCCTCTCATTTTCTACTGTTTTCAAAGAGATTCTTCATTGGGTGCCTTTTAAAGTGCATTGGTCTGCCATTTTAGCCTGTCTGCCAGTAGCCCTACCTCTGCTCACTGTAACTTCTTTGAAACAGTTCTTGTAAGGAATCTTACACTTGGCCTCCAAGAAAACTGATGCTTCCTGTATGGTATCTAAATTTTGTCCTGGGAAAGTTGGCTCTGCCAGCATTTGAACTAGCAGTATCTGCAGCTTTTCAAGTTTCTGTCTTGAAAAATGTTTTTCTTGGTAGCCACCATGTCTGCCAGAAGTCTCAGAACTACAGACCCTAATATGCAGAGTGCATTATGTGGTCTTCCATAATGACAGGGTGGCTGTTAAGGCCAGCTGTCTTGTGTCTGAAGTTTTTCAAAGGTTAACTGGGCCACCTAGCTTACAAGTTTTCTCTCTAAACACCCCCCCCCCAGACAAGCGTAGATGGATTCTGCATCTTTTGAATATTCATTGGCAGTGCAAGTTGTATATGTACAGGATCAAGGAATTTCAGACTTGTAGACAAAAATTTTTATCATTTAGTCTGTGAAAACTGTAAGCAAATTTATATCGATGGTGGCCAGAGCACCTTGGAATATTGCTGTAGAACCAAGTTATCACACAGTCCACAAGGGCAACCAGCCTTCTTCAGGAATATTTCCACACACAGCATTTGAGAGACAGCCAAATGGGCCATCATGTCCACCTTTCCTATAAACTACAAATTGGACTTCCTCTTCAGGAGCTAGATTGGCTTTGTAACAGCAGTCCTGCAGAGCTTCCATGCTTCAGCACTTAGTCACTGGAGAGTTTGTGTATGTACTGCTTTAGTACCCTTGCATGTGTGATGAATCGTACTGCAGCAATGTTCCTTACTATAATCATAGTATAGTTATTTGAACATACATACCATAACTGTAGATGTTTGAGTAAGATCATTGCTGTAGTATAGATTCTTTCCATACTCCACAGTGTGACTGCTTGGATTTCCTGTGCTTTCTCCTTCAGGGAAGCACTCTGTCCTCCTGCATGTTTGATCTGTCCTAATGGTGTATTATGTTGCTCTGACTCACCTTGTTGGTTTTAGAACTGTTAGTGGTCTTTCAGAGAAAAAGGGGGAACTAGACAACAAAAGAATGAAAGATGACATGGGCATCATCTTGTCTTTGTACTTTGTCCTGCTGATGGCTGAAACATGAGGAGTACCTATACCTGTGTCTGTCCTTGCCAACAAACTTCCAGTTAGTTTACAAACTATTCCTTTCTACAGAAAAGGAAGGCAGGCAGACAGGTATGGCAAAAATGAAAAAAATGTTTATACTTGTAGCACATTAGCAGTTAGGGCCAGCACCTATTTTGGTGCACATAATCTTACCAACACTTAGTATTATGACAGATTCCGGCTACTCTGAGTGTTGTTGCAGGTTCTGAACAAAAAGGTAAGGAATCTATTCATCCTGAACTGCTGAAATTTTTTTTAGATCTGATAAGTGAGCCATTCTCAGTAGCAGGTAAGGAAACAAAGACTATATGTCACAGGTATCAAGACCATTTGACCACTGGGAATTTTCACCCTTGTTATTCCCTCTCCTGACTCCCATCATTTTACTTGCCTCCATTTTCTCTAGTTCTTCATTGCTGTGCATGAAGTTCAAGCACCAAGGAAATTGCCCCATGCTCATTTGAATGTAAATTCTATATTTTGCTGACGTGCTTCTTTTTTGTGGCATCCCTGTTACTAAATGCTTGAGGTTTCAAAATCAGATTACTCCTTTTGTTATATTTTTGCTTTTCATTGCCTTCTTTGCAGTCGTAGTGTCCTACCATTCCCCCCAGCTTTGATGTTTAGTCTCCCTCGGTTTACATCATGCAGAAGCCACTTTACAAGCTCTGCTTTTGGAAGACATATTTGCTCCCAAACATGGACACTGCCACTGCTTGTACTGCCTTGGGAAGAGGTACAATACCTCTGAGTGTTCAAGTTTGCCAGGGTTTCAACTCTGCAACCAGGATGAGATGCCAAGAACAATTCATCATTCTGTCCTACAGAAATGATCCATGAGAAGATTAAAGCCATCTTAAAAAGGACCCTAATGTGAGCACCAAAGCAGTTACTGCAGACCATGCTGGCACCAGCCAAGACCCCGGTCCTAACCCCATTGCTGCCATAAATGATGGAGAAATAAAATATGGAGACTTTGGAACATCTCCAAAGTGCCCAAACAGTAAGCCGATACTGTCTCATGGATGGAGCTTTCCCCTAAGTTAGCAAAGGTATTTAGTGAAATTAAGCAACAGGCATTGTGTATACAGTCTCCCACTCCCTTGACTAAAGCTTGCACCAACCCACATCATCTTGCCTTCTTCCCCCTGCAGTCACTAGTATGCAGTACCACCATACCAACAGTGAAGCTGCTAATCCTGGTGATCATACTGCAGACAGTGTCCCTATGTCAGGTTACCCCATGCCAGTCCCTGTGCAATATCAATATTTGGCATGAATCTTTCCAACATGGTATTTGCATCACTTCATTGCATGGTACCATTCATACAGGCTTTGTTCACAGTGCTGGCATTCCTGATCTATCCCACATCTATTCCCTAGCAATATCCTATTGCATTTACAAGAGCATTTGACAGCTTGCATCATGAAAAAGGCTTTTCAACTCTTCATCATCCATAGGTTATAGGTTCATAGGTTGGTACTAGGCTATCGGCCCTAGGGCCTATACAAGCCTAGCCATAACAATTCCCTGGCTATTTCTTCCCACACTATTTACTTCCCTGGACCCCTGTCTAGCAGGGCAACTGACATGATCCCCGGGGTGAATTTCCTTTCTCCCATCTAATCGTCAAGGTTCATTTTGAAGAGGACCAAAGAGGCACTCTGCTTGACATGTATGGGCAATCTATTCCAGAGTCTGGGGAGTCTCTGGGTCAGGATCCTATCCCTCCAGCATGTTTTGTTTATTGTGATGACAAGGTTTAGATCCCTGGAGCGTGTGGCTCTGAGGGATTGGGATTTCTTTAAGTGTAGCATGTCCAACAGCTCTGGGTTTGACATGGCCTTGTATGTTAAGCAAAGATCTCCTCTGAGTAGACGATAAGCGACAAGTATAGCTGGAGTTTTTTAAGGTGGTCAGCATAGGGCATCTGCTTTAGGCCTGTGATTCTTTTAGTGAGGTATTTCTGTGGCCTTTCCAGTTGTTGCAGATGTCTTGAGAGGTACATACCAAACTGGGCATTGTATTCTATAATGGGTCTAATGAGGGATGAGTACAGTGGGACAATGACCGCCTTTTTTCTGGATGAAAAGCCCTTAGTGATGAGGTGTGCCACATAGAAGGATTTCCTGACTGTTGTGGCGATGTGGTTATCAAAGGTGAGACCACTGTCCACCTAAGTCTCTTATCAAACTTTCGGTGTTTAGTGTACTGCCACCTATATGGTAATTCACGGATACATGTTTTTTCCCCAAAGTGGATAACTATACATTTCTTGGCATTGAGCTTGAGCCCATGGCTCTGGCACCAATCATCTGTTTCTGTAAGGCCCTTTTGTAGACTATCCACATCATTTGGGGATTCAATAATGGCTCCCAGTTTGCAGTCATCTGCAAACTTTGTTATCCAGTGACCCTTAGTGTTGGCCTGTACTTCAGAGAAGTAGATGCCAAACAAAAGCGGTCCCAGGACTGAACCCTGAGGTATTCCACTTGTCACTTGTCTGGAGCTGGAGCTGGATTTGGAGTCTGCTACTTTTACAGTGTGGGTTCTATCAGTAAGCCAGTTAGCAACCCATTGGGTGACGTAGGGATTAATGCCCAGCTTAGTAAGTTTATCTAGGATTCCAGAGTGGGGGATGGTGTCAAAGGCCTTGGCAAGGTCTAGATAGGCTGTGTGGACCACCTTAGCCTTGTCCATGGCTCTGGAGACTGATTCGAAGAAGTCTGTCAAGTTCAGGAGGCAAGATCGGCCCTTCACGAACCCAAACTGGGTGGGGTCCAGTGTTTGAAGGTTGCCAATGTCTTTGTTTATAAGTTCCATGATAATGCGCTCCATGGCCTTGCAGATAAGGCTTGTCAGACTGATGGGACGGTAGTTTCCGGGATCCAAGGTGGATCCCCCCTTGTGGAGTGGGATAACTGTAGCTGTGCGCCACTCAGTGGGCATGAAACCTGAGGTGAGACTATGATTAAACATGACACTTAGGTGAGATGCCAGTTCGTATTGTAGTTCATGTAGTACACAGCCCGGGATGTCATCTGGTCCCATGGATGCTGTATTCTTAGCTTTGGAGAGTGCATTTTTTTTACCTGTGTGGCTGTTATTACCGGAATTTGGCAATCTTCCGGTATTGCGATGGGCCATTTAGGGGGTGAGAGGGGGGTGAAGTTGACACTGAATCGATCTGCCAGGATATTGGCAATATACTTGGGATCCTGTCCTGGAAAAAGGATTAATGAGAAGAATTAACACCATCACAAAAAAGCCTCTGACATTAGCATAGAGCCAGTTACCTAGTCAGCATCTGTGTCAACATCCTTCCCCTTGGTACTAACAGCCCTTTGCAGTCTAAGCAGGCAGTGTCAGAACTGATAGAGATGTAGTTTATGTAGGTCTAGCTAGGGCACTCATTGCCAATATCTGTGGCTCAAACCCTGCCAGGGCAAGTGCTGCAGCAGACACAGATACAGCAGGTATACAGAGAGTATAGCAGATGTGCAGAGGTTGACAAGACCGAGTTACAGGCATCACCAAGGAAGTCTCTTGTATTCTTCTCTGACACAAGAAGGTCAGATGAGGCCTCCCTCATCACTCTCCCCAAAAAGACTCCATAAGGCCCCTTATAAATTCAAATATGTTGATTCCAGCCTGGAGTCCCCCATTGTAGTTTTCTGTAATGAAAAAGACATGGCTTCTACCAGCCTCCCCCCACAGACCTTTCATTCAGAGAGTTCCTTTATCTTATACAATGCAAAGGAGTGTAGCCTACAGACTCTGTTCCGTTACCTCAGGGAAGACTGTAAAAGGTATGCAGATTTACTGCCCAGACCCCCTGAGTGGTTCTATCCTTTGTCATCACTAAACATGCACAAAAAGCAGCATGAGGAAATCCAGACACAGTAGTATTGGTATGCAGGATGTCCCACCAAGGGATTGTTCACCTGCTTTGAGATGCTATGCAAGACCTAGTTGCTTTGGAGGTAGTCCTAAAGATGACTCCTATATCACAGAATCCTGCTTCCAGGATGATGGGTGTAGAAAGTGTGTATTCTCATCTCCCAGCCTATCTTTCAGAATGCTGAACTACCTAATCCAGTGGTGTACTTGGGGTAGGCAATTACTGATGAGATGCTCCATGAGGCTGAGAATTTAAAGGATGGGCCACAAATGAAGGTCAAGAACACCTCTTCAAATGTAATAAACCATATGGTCTGTCATATGTAACATGAGTGAGGTTTCAACCAGGGATACAGCAGCAGGCATTGGGTTGTAATGGCAGCCATGGTTCCAGATTATGGATTCTGCAGAGGAAAAGTAAGGTGGTTTTCATGACTCCCCCCTCAGAAATACTCCTGTTTGGTGATGAGTTTTGCAGACGCCTCAAAGATATGGATTTGCAGGACAAGACCCAGATGGCTGTATCAGATTTCATCCTGCACAATGGTCTACAGAGGATCTAGAGCTATGTATGGGACACAAAATGTTGACAACAATCTACTGGAATGCAACAACAGTTCTGAAATCTTTCTGACTGCTCCATTATGAATACTTCCGGAGGAAGGCTGCCTGTTTACTATCAAGACTGGCTTTTAAGATCACTTGAAATGTGGGTAAGGGATATAATATCCAGAGTCTGCAGAACAGCCTTCATGTAAATTCCCCCTGTCCACATCTAAATCTCTCCCAGACATGTACAATCAGATCACAGAGAAGTGTCAAGGCAAGAGGTAGACACCTTGTTAAGAAAAGGAGCCATCCAAGGGTTCCCATCAGAGCAGCCAAGATCAAGATTACTACTCAAAATTCTTTTTGGTGCAAAAAAAAAAAAAAAAAATATCCTCAGATGCATTCCAGAGTTCAGAAAGTAAGTAATGATATAGAAAAATCTGCACTGGATTATCTCTTGCTTGCCACAAGGAAATTGTGCTTTTTAGATTTCCAGGATGTTCACTTCACAGGCACCAGGATGTTGAAGCACATGGCAGAGGTAATAGCTCACCAGACACTGCTAAGCAGCTAGTTCTTCCTGTGCTCAATGGTGGGCCCCTCACTGCCTTTTCATTGAACAATCACATTTGGTCTCTGAGTAGACTTTATTCATTTGAGCATTAAAGTCAGCATTCTCAAGTTCACAGCATATTCTTAACTAGAACTATAATCAAATATAAGCAAACAAAAACAATTGAAAAAGCTGAAAAAAAAGGCTTTATTTAACTGATACCTCAAACTGTATGAGCCTTTTTTTTTAGCTTTTTGTTTGGCACTTTTAACCAAAGTTACAAAAAATCTTCCATCAGTCTGACGGTCTTGTTTCCAATCTATTAAAACAAAATAGATATTTACTATATGAATTCACAGGATGCTGCAATTCTACATTAACAGACTCAAACAGCCCAAGAAGAGTGACCATCTCTTTATTTTCTTTGCCTGTCAAAGAAAAAGTTTTCTAATATCCAAGGTCACGGTCTCCAGCTGACTTTCAGATTGCACTGGATTTTGTTACCTCAAAGAGGGTATGCTATCTACCCATCATACTCAAAGTCCTTTCCTTGAAAATGGTGCATATATCCATGACCTTGCTAAAGGATGCCTCACTAGATATTCGAGCAGTGGCTGCTTGGTCAGTTCTCAGAATCTTCACAAGTTGGACATAACATCTAGGGCAATGACCTTTTGTAGGATTATTATGGACAAAGGGATGCTTCACTAGCCAGGCCCACACAAGTATGTATCTGGAGACTCCGTCCTGTACTAAATATAGACTTCTTACCCGATATAAAGTCATATATTTACCATAATGTTATAAGTGTAAGACGTGTGCCCATCTTTAGTAACATTCCCCAACCAAACTTGTATGTATTAGGGCCTGAGGTAAGCTAGGCAGTCTCTAACTCCTTGCTCATAACATTCTCAGAGTAATGGTGTCTGGCAAAGTATTTTGCTTATTTTTTCTTCCTTTTGGGGTTACATGCAAACTCTATCTCAGGGTAGCTAAGGTTCATACGTCAACTAGAAATGGAGAAGTTGGAGTCAGGTGAGGGAGCCAACCCCTTGAGTTTTAAATGCTAAATTGTCCTAATGCCTGCAGAATGTGATCCTTTCTGTTATCAAAGATGGACATACTTCTAACAGATCTGGTGTTACGTCAAGTATGTAACATCTGTTACTCCAGAAGTGAAAGTGCTGGCACAGCTGTATATATATATATATATATATATACACATACACAGTGGATATAAAAAGTTTACACATTCCTGTTAAAATGCCAGGTTTTTGTGATATAAAAAAAATGAGACCACAATAAATAATTTCAGAACTTTTCCCACCTTTAATGTGACCTATAGCCTGTACAATTCAATTGAAAAACAAATCTGTTAGGGGAAAAAATATAATAAATTAAAAGTACAATATGCTGGTTGCATACGTGTGCATACCCTTAAGCTAATACTTTGTTGTGTGTGCACACCCTTAAACTAATACTTTGTTTGAGCACCTTTTGATTTAATTATGGCATTTGGCCTCCCTGGGTAGGAGTCTATCAGCATGGCACATCTTGACTTGGCAATATTTGCCCACTCTTCTGTGCAAAAGCACTCCAATTCTTTCAGATTGCAAGGGCATCTCTTGTGCATATCCCTATTCAGGTCACCCCACAGATTTTCTATTGGATTTAGGTCTGGGCCATTCCAAAACGTTTTTCTGGTGAAGCCATTCTTCTGTTGATTTGGATGTATGCTTGAGGTCATTGTTGTGGTGAAAGGTGAAATTCCTCTTAATCTTCAGCTTTCTAGCAGATGCTTGAGGTCTTTGGGCCAAAAGTGACTGATATTTGAAACTGTTCATAATTTCCTCCACCTTGACTAAACCCCCAGTTCCAGCTGAAGAAAAGCAACCTGAAAGCATAATACTGCCACCACCATGCTTCACTGTGGGGATGGTGTTTTTTTGGTGATGTGAAGTGTTTTGCGCCAAATGTACCTTTTGGAATTGTGGCCAAAAAGTTCATCCTTGGTCTCATCACAACCACGATACTTTTTTACAGTGCAAAATGTAACTATAAGCCATTTTGCACATTTTGTTTCACATATTACAGTTGACTGAAAAGGCAAGTACAATGTAACTTATTTTTAAGCAATTATTTACTTATTTTTTTTAATTTATTACATTGTGAACATGATTCAGCTCATTTCTTGTGCAACAAACATTTGAAAATAGAAATGTTATATTTTACATTGTTTATAATCGTTTTGCGTTAGCCTGTGCATATGCACAACTGCAGCATGTTATATAGTATGACGAGATGTAGGAGAATATGCAAATGAATAAATCACCTTTGCTGTCTGCCAAAAGAGAATATTCAGAAAGAGGAAAACCATGACTGGGTTTTGTAAAATAGTGCAGTGATGACAGAGCAATGTGGCCTGTTTTTGTAAGAAGGGCAAAAGGAAAAGTGTGGATAGGAAGGAGAGTCTAGAGAAGGCAGCAGGAACACAACCATATAGCACAGACAAGAACTAACATGGAAGATTGTAACACCAAACAGGGTAGCAAGAGAGAGAGAGAGAGAAACTGAGAAGTGAACAACTGATGATAGGAAAGACTGGATTATAAACAAGGGCTGAAAAGTGACACACAAGAAAGGGGAACACTGATGGAGGATAGGGAGAAGTGAGGATAGCTTGCCAAACAAGCCCAGAGGGAAGCCTAACAAGAAGTCGGGCACCTCTGTGAATTATGTAATGGTTTGAGTTTCTGGTGCCCTGAAGGTTGGAGTCAAGCAGCTATGTGACACTGCAAGCCACATGAGGAGGCACTTGGAGGTACTAGTTTAGCATTAAGCCACCAGTACTCTTCAGTCCTCACAGAGAATTGATCCTCTTGTTGACTTGACTCATCAGGCATGCACTTTCCACTGAGGAGCATATGCTCCCCACAGATGAAGCAACAACAGTGGCCACCACGGAGCCCTCCAGATTGCCTCCCACGTGGTGATGTTTAGCACTCTGCAGCCAATCGGGCCTGGGGGACTGATGGGATCCAGCAGCTGTAATAGTTGATGCAGAGTATGGTGATCTCTGCCTGCTCCATGACTGATCTTGTAGGGAAAAGAAATAAAATACAGGGAGAAAAACAAAATAACATTATTAGACAAAGTGTGAAAAAGGAAAAGATACAAGTATACTGATCAGTGTTATATGATGTAGTTTATTAAATCAGGACCTAGCAGGAGAACAAAAGTCATGAGAGCAATGTGAAAGAATGGCAACAGAATGCACTGTTATACAAGAGATAACACAGGTGTACCAATGGAGGTATAAGTGGTGCAGTTTATTACAGTAACTACATGAAAATAATATATAAAACTAAGAACAGCAGTGATTAAATATTAAAATGTAAAAAACTAAGAACAGCAGTGATTAAAAAAAAAAAAAAAAAACTGATCAGTACTGTGGTACACAGGTTAAGCACATTAATGCCTGCAATACAACATGCTCCCTGTGACAGCTGGAGAACCTAGCCTGCCTCCTCTGACATGGTCTGTTTTTCCCCAATCTCATGAGCCACTGAAAAACAGAAAATGTACAATAATAAGCATAGCATATCCATGACTATAGAAGGCATTTACAATGATAAGTGCCAAGTCTAGTGTACAGTGACAAAGCAAAAACAGACTGCTACTATAATATTTGGTCTCTATCTTCAAATGTTTTTACCCTGGGCAGTGAAAGTCTGAGTTTCACCTTTTCAGGTCACTATATTTATGCTGGCACTACTCAGCATAGCTAGTTGTATCACTTATCAACTTGTTAGGCACATGCCAGGTATCAACTTTACATAAGGGCCTTCATAATCTCCAGCAGATGCTGCATATGCTGTGTGTGCAGCAGGTATAAAATTATATTGCACTCCCTACTGCACCACAAGGATATCCTGCCAGAATCTGATCCTGCTAAAGTCATGCCCACTCACCAGGTGACATCTGAGTGATATTGGTAGCCAGGACAGGTGGACTCTTGTTGCAGAGGCCTTATGACATGTATTAATGAACAGCATATTTGTGCAATGCCCATCTATGATATCATGAAGCAAGTGGTCAATAGCTCAGGGAAGGATGGCATTAGTGTGACCAGGGTCCATGTGTGTGCACAACCTATGCTATCATTTAAATGTACAAAAATTCAGTATTCTCTTTGCACAAGTCTGGAAATATAATCATATTAAAGCAGGCTTTCACAGTTTACATACAGTTTCAGTAAATACACTTTCAATCAATGAAAATAACCTTCAGTCAAGAATCCTGATAACAGAATGTATTGCATATTTGAGTACAAACCCATTTTTATTGGCAGGTACAAGACTTGGGAACTAGTTCTAAGGAGGCATCTAGAGATTTGCAGGGTTTTGGTATTAGGAAAAACTTCAGACACAGTTAAATTAGTTCTTTTTGGACTGATATGCAGAAAGTCATGGCAATGCTCTCTTCAGAAGGCAGTAAAGACACTTGACTATGCAGAAGTCGGGTCAAATATCCAGCATTCCAGAATATTAATAATATTCAGGAGGATCAGAATATATGTGCAGTAACTATGGACATAATTGGAGACAGTACATTTCTGATGGACAGTATAATGAGCGCAGAAACTATGGACATTAAGATTTGATTCAGATATTGCTCATATTTATTATTTTCACCACACAAGAAAGAAGCCAGTGAAACTCCAAAACCGATTTAATAAAATTCAAATACAAATCACACCAAGAAAAACTGCTCTAGTGCCTCAGCTTCTACAACTCTGTAAAAGGCTTGTAGAAGCTGAGGTGCTAAAGCAGTTACTTGGTATGATTTGTATTTGAATTTTATTAAATCGGTTTTGGGAGTTTCACTGGCTTCTTTCTTGTGTGGTGGAAATAATCAACTGCATCTGCATTTGTGGTATTTACTTACTGTTGATATCTATGTTTACTGTACATAATAAAGAATACTAACTGAACTACAGTGTGTACGGACTTTATTTATGAAAAGTACAAGAGGATTTGACCCATAAAGGAGAGTCTGGCACGTGATCAACACAGTTGTGGGTAACTAACAGGCATTCATTCCAGTCGTTTCTAATTAATTCCAGTATTACACCATCTTATTAATTCTTTCAATGGCGAGCAACCATTGAGTGGGGGGCAAAAGTTAATGTAAGTCCCAAAACTCCATAATACCCTTATCAGCAGTCAGACTATATATATATATTCTACAAAACAGACTGCAGAGCATTGGTGTTTACTTCAGAAAAAGCCTCAAAGAACATCAACAAAGCAGCGATACTTTGGAAAATCAAAGTTCAGCAAAGGAGCAGAAAGAAATTCAGCAGTTTTCCTACAAAACATTATTTCAAAAAAGTCTCAAAGAACTTCAGACTCTCCAAGATACCAGAGTAAAAGACATTATCCAGATAACAGCAACATAATTCACTATCTCCAAAGCAGGCAACAGACTTTCAAGTTTACAATGTGACATCACACAGCCAAGAAACAGTAAGCTGTGAAACACCAAAACACATTCTTCAAGTAACTTCAAATCATAAAGGTGTATATTCATTTTTGTTATGCATCTTATTGCTAAGTCAGACAGTAAATCTCAGAAAAGTTTAAACATATCAGTAAAAGTAAATTGTCTAAATATGTCAAACAGTACTTCTGCAGTAAAGGCATCAGCAAATGTGTGGTTTAAAGTTAAAAACTGGGTAAATCAGTCTAAAAAAAAACTGTGCTCCAGAAGTGTACATTTAAATGTAAAGGCTATTAATTCAGGAATGTGAAATCTTTCTTGATGCAAAAGGTTAAATCACAGAAGTTCACTACAACTGACACAGTCTCATGATTCATAGAATGAGTCAGCTTCAGTCAGTATGTTTCAGACTTGACTAACAAATTCTTGCTTTCAGTCTTCAGAAATCAGTGTAAATGATACAGCACATATAGTCATACCTCTCAACTGTCCAGATTTTCACCTCATATTTTTGGTCTGTTCCTCATAAAATTTGTGATTTTTCTGGAATGATCTGAGGATTGAAGTCACTAAATAATGACATACATTTGAGTTTCCGACTTTAAATCCTTCAGGAAATGTATGTTAACACAAACCCTGTTACTCTAGCATCTTTTTAAGTTTATAAGACTAATATTTAAAATCTGTCCCTTTTTTGGGCCCTTGTCCCCCTGTTTTGTCAGGCTTTGTCCAGATTTCTTACACCAAGAGGTTGAGGTATTCATGTAGTTCAAAATACAGAGTTAAGTCACAGTATTGTACATAGACATCAACAAAGTCAGGGTACATAACATGCAGATTTCCCAACCAAACCAAAAACAAACATTTGCAAATTTTTAAGCTCACTTTATTTCAAATACAGATGTTCAGAATGTAATAAATTCTATTTTATTGTATACAGAAGCCCAGTGCAAATAGTACACAGAGGGGATAAGAGGAATCAGGGTGCAGATTTTAATCAGTTTGATAAAGCAAACACCAGCATAAATGATATACAGACTTCAGGGCAAAGTAAAAAAAAATGCATCCCTTAGCTCGTCAGTCTTGTTGCTAGTTCTATAAAAAAAGGAATTTTAGCTCATCTATAAAGGGCGTGGCAGTTTAGCACCAAATCATATTGTCTGTCATTGTTTAAGATTGAAAGAAATGACAATATTTCACTGTTTACAGAAAAGAAATTATGGAATAATGTACTGATTAATACAGACACACCAATTTCAGTTACAAATACACCTCCACTAAAAGACAAGAGTTCAGTTTGGTCAGGATTTAAAGGGTCAAAAAAATATAGCAGTTAGCTGGAAGTTTAACAGCTTCTTATTAGGTATGGGCATGCCATCAGAGTTGCATGTTGTTTTAGACTTCAGTAACAAGTTTTTATGGAAAAATAAAAATGCTACAGAATATACAGTAGTGCACCTAGATGGCACTTGTAAGAATTTGTATGCAGTCAGTTGTGCAAATGTACAGAATTTGAAGAACTGGTTACAACAAGAACATGCAGATTTATGGGCTAAAGATAAAATACTACATTTTCAGAAATATCTTTTTATCAGAATGACATACTGGGAGTGGCCAGTAAGAAAAAAAAAAAAAACAGTAAGAGTACCCATTTACCATTCTGGAAGCACATGTAGGGTATACCAGAAATGACAGTCAAGTTAATTCACAGAATGTTGTGTCTTTCGGCTTTTCCCAGTTAGGGGTCGCCACAGCAGAACTCCAGTCTGCTAATGATTGGCAGTAGATTTTTACGTGAGTTGCCAGCCCTGATGCACAACCTTCAACGAAGGTACGCCCATTCATGCATGTCTCCATGCAGAAGGTTCTCTAGCTGAGAATCAAACCGGACAGTGTCTTACTGTGAGGCGACAATGCTACCGCAGCACCACCACCGCGGTCAAGTTAATTCACAGAATAAAGGGTTTAAGGTTGCAGATCTGGCAATTTTTTTTTATTATTACGTTTAGCAGATATTGTTAAGAACTCTGAATTATGGTAGTAAAGTGTTGTAATGCATAAATAATATCTTGATACAGAGAGAAAAAAAAAGCATTCACATATATTAAATTGTTTTTCTAGTTTACAGAATGTAAAATGTAAATCCAATGCTCCATTTTAAAAGTGACAATGCAGTCAAAAGTACAGATACTATACAATAAAGAGTGCATCATAAATATGCATTATTAAAGCCACAGGTTCAACTCTAGTAATAAATGTGCATACTATATGAAAAAACCTTCACATGCTTGTATAAAGTGTAAGATTATGCTCGGCAGGGTTTTAAGGTTGAAAGTAATTCTGTTACGAATATGTATCAAATATGTAACATAAATAAGGTATAAAATAAAGCTTGCTTAAATGCAGATTCAGAGTTTAGTAATATGTGATCAGCATCCATACTAAATTACTGTAGCATGAAGAAAAAGGAACTTGCTGAATGGACATCTTTCCTTACAGACTTAAAAACAGGATTTATGCATTTCATTGTCAGTGAGAACAAAAATGTAAAATCTGCTTTTTAAAGAATGGAAAACATGTTTCAATCATATGACACTGTTACAATGTGTTTCCTTAAAAAAAACATGCTTTTCTGCACTTATCAGCATTTGCATAAGAACAGATGTTCTTATATAAAGATCCAAATAGAATACTAAAGACAAAAACAGTATGTTCATACTGTCAGAAAAGCTGGCATCTTATAAATTCAGCAAAAATGTGACAGGACATTGTTAAAAATAATATCATTAAGTCAGCATTTGTATCAGCATCTGCAACAATCAGTATTGTTTCTACAGGATGAGCAGTTCTCCAAAATAGAATACAAAGAGGAAATGTATATGTGTGTGCATGACTAAAATTGTATATAAAGATCTGTATTAATCCAGTTATGTTAGCTGTATTGGTTGGGACACATTTGTCCTGAGGTAAATGTTATAACATCCATGCTGATTGAGAAGTAAAGTAGAACAATAACTAAAAGCTATAACATTAGTATGTGTGGTTTGTTATAAAAAGCTATTTGTTACTGCTCTGAGTTGGGTGCTGCAAAGTATATTCTTTTATCAGTGTGCATTCTGCAAGCTTCTGTGTGCAACAACACTGTAAATGCAACTATAACCAGACTTTGATTTCAGCAGAATCCAGCCAGCAAGACTGTCTTAAGAAGACTTCAAATCCATCACAGTAAGAAGCACCATATAATTTTTCAATGGCAAGCTAGCCTGCATTAGAACACAGAGGGAGTGGTAAGCCCTGCAGAGGGTCACTTCAGTCAAATTGCAGAAACTAATGTGTACGTATCTGTAAATGCTAAACAGAAGTATTCCATTTTATGCAGCTTGCAGTAGTAAAGTTTTTTTCAGATGTCTGAATCCAGATTGAGCCTGCAGTGCAGGAAAGTCGCAGTGCCATAAATTCTCCAAGAAAAGGTGGATATCTACTTTGTACAACAATCTGCTGCCTGTTGTGTTTCCCCAGCTTCTCAAGTGACTCTGAAAAATTTCCAACCATCAGCAGCAACAGCCTGATCACCTGTTTTTTTTTTTGCTAACTGGTAAGACTTTTTTTCTGTGTCACATTTTTAGTATGGATGCTAGTAGACATAATTCGTGCAGGAGTAAACCAAGCTTTAGTAAATTACAATGTTGGTATACACAGTACATTAGTAAATGTAACACCTTATCAGGGCAAGTTGATAGTAAGGCATTATGCAAATGCATTACAATATTTGACTGGTATCTCAAAGAAAACCATGTGGGGTATGACAAATGTTTATTGTGTGATTCAACAAAAACTGCATTTTGTGTATTATGCCATAAAAAGTATTGTATCATATTGCTAAAAAAAATAGACTGAAGACAGATCTGTTCATGATACAGAATTAACTAAGGGTAAAGTGTTTTTATTATATTCAGATGTTGAACAGTTATGTCCTGTTACCACATGCGAGTCCGATCAGTTACTGACAGGACCTCTAGTACATTTTGTTACAAAAGAATGTAATAAACTTCTAAAAGACAGACACAATGAGTTCAGGAAGTTTAGACAAGTTATACATGCATCTTTTCAAAAGTGCATAGGAATTTCAGATTCAGCAGAACAGGTTACTAACGAATCTCAGAAAGACCATGCAACATTACAGGAAACTCTTGAACAGCAGTTGCAGGATAAAGAAAATAAATTAGCTAAACTGACAGAGACTGACTTCCTCCATATAACAGCTGAGCTTAAGAGAACATTGGGAAAGAGCAGGAAACTACAGCTGATTTGTACAAAAGAAATATATTTTATAATATGTTTGTGTTTTGAAAATGGTTAAATGTACATGGTAGGATCTGATGTCTGGACAAATTATTCTCAAATGTTTAAAGCAATACATTTATCAGTACTACAGTAAAGTAAAACAATTGGCTGCTATTCTAATAGCATAGGCAAAAGGTACACAACAGTTTTAGTGTATAAAAATTAAATAAAAATAGTTAAGAGTAAAGATTTAAAGTCACAAGACTGACATGCTTAAATAAAGATTTTAAAGTCATGAGACTGACATGCATGTATTTTATTTTCATCTAAAATACATCTGTTACAATGCACAAGAATAACAGGCAGACAACAGCAAATATAAATAATGTAAATATAAACATATGTTAGTTAAGCTAATATGTTTTGTTTTTTACAATTGTATGGTAACACCACACCAAACAGTTAAAGTTCTGAATTTTAAAAAGAAATAAAATCACAGATGGTATTCGTCAAACAGTTTTTGTAAAATTAATGGCAGGGCAGTTAAATAAAAAATACTGAAATCCATGTAAGCTAATTTTAAAATAATGTCTATTTATGTAGTATAAATGCATAGTTATGCAAGTCACAAATACTTACACTTGCAATTTGATATTAGTAGAAATATATCAGAGCTTCCTAGACTAGATAAATAGTTACAGAAAATGTTGGAAAGATAAGATAAACAACAAGACTGATTGTCAGACAAGTAGCTTGAGTTTTTCTAAAACATTATTGTTATTAAAACATAATTGTTAAAATGTTTACAGGCAACACTATTTGATAATTGTAATAAAATGTCACAATTGTGCAGCCATGCCCTTGATAATATGTTTGCAAGTAAATGTTATAGCCAGTAGATGGGCTATAGTATACATACAGTTCAAATCAATTGTGCAGGAGGATATAAATACTTGCTAGTGGTAATAAACAGCCAAAAATGATCAAATCAGACAAAGGTCTATAGTTTAATAACCTAATAAAGCAAATGTATAACCAAAGTGTTCGGCTGGTGTACATTCTATTCTCACAGTGTAAAGCAGATAAACAATAGTGCAATACTACAGGGGGAGGAGTACTTTCTCAGTTTTACACTGACTGTGTGAGCAGTATGTATTGCAAAAAGGTCTAAAATAAAGCTACAGAAAGAAAATAATATCTCATTCCTTCTTGACAATACTCTTTTAGGAGGGAGAGAAAACGGGTATTAGTGCATTAGATGTACTGGTAAACTGGATGAAACCTGACAGGATAAAATATTTTGCAAGTTGCTAATAGTTATTGTATTATTTAGTATTAAATTGTATTTACAACCTGTTAAAGCTATACAAGAGATGACTTAAGCTATACAAGAGAGAGTATTTTTAATATGTTTTTGGCAAAATAATGTTGGTATGCAAAAAGCATAAATCTTTCTAATTTCTGGGTATGTATTTGCCTCTGGTGGCAATTCCACTAGATTCTTCTAAAGAGACATAAAAATTTTCCAAGATTTTGCTTGATGTTAATGTTACTATGTTTGTAAGGTTAAACTAAATGTACTTTACAGTCTTTGTATCTACAAATACAAAAGAATTCAGTAGAACCATGTTTAAAATAAAATGGGCCCAGGATAGCTACTAGATTGAAATGCATGAGTAGTAAACAGTCTAAGTACATACTGTACAGGATACATTGTAATAAGTTCAAAAGTTATTTGTCAAGTTGTAATATCACTGGTTTTACCCCAGTTAGAGGAACATTATATTAAAATATTGTACTCATACAGCTAATGAACTAATATGTACATAGCATTCTCTAGTGTATAAATCATGTTTTTTTAAATCCTCAAGTATTAAATATACTGAAATAATTGCATTCAAATATTTATTATCTAAGCCCAGTTCAGTATTTTACCAAGGTGTTAATGGGCAGTTCAGAAACATGAACACAATGTGATGGTTAAAATGATATTGAAACTGTATATTTTCAGCAGTGTATAAATGTTTGCAGTAGCACAGTTTTAGTCTCTTATAGATATTAGTCTATCTCTAATCTTTTGATATTAATAAAAGTAAAGAGTTAATTCAACAGTTGCAGAGTTAATAAAAGTGCTCTAAATCATAAATGAAATTCTGTGATTGCAAAAGAATAAATTAGTCAAGTTAATAAATTAAATTAAAGCAGACACAGCTCATAACTGATAAAATATTTTCACAGAATGGTCTGTAAAAGAAAAAGTTGTTAGATATTCAGTTTTGGTCGTAATACTTGATATCATTGTAAAATTGCATTTTGATTTGTTTTATCAAAAGAAGACTAAAGATTTAGTTTCTTAATGTGTTTTCTATATAATGTGATAAAAATACATATCAGTATAAAGTGTTTTGAGTACATTAAAATAAAAAGAGGGAATTGTAAGATTATGCTCAACAGGGTTTTAAGGTTGAAAGTAATTCTGTTACAAATATGTAACATAAATAAGGTATAAAATAAAGCTTGCTTAAATGCAGAAACAGAGTTTAGTAATATGTGATCAGCATCCATATCAAAGGACTTTAGCTTGAAAAATAAGGAACTTGCTGAATGGACATCTTTCCTTACAGACTTAAAAACAGGATGTATGCATTTCATTGTCAGTGAGAGCAAAAATGTAATATCTACTTTTTAAAAGAATGGACAACATGACGTTTCTATCATATGACACTGTTACAATGTGTTTCCTTAAAAATATGCTTTTCTACACTTAGCATTTGCATAAGAACAGATGTTCTTATATAAAGATCCAAACAGAATACTAAAGACAAAAACAGGATGCTCATACTGTCAGAAAAGCTGGCCTCTTATAAATTCAGCAGAAATGTGACAGGACATTGTTAAAAATAATATCATTGTCAGCATTTGTATCAGCATCTGCAACAATCAGTATTGTTTCTACAGGATGATCAATTCTCCAAAATAGAATACCAAGAGGAAATGTATGTGTGTGTGCATGACTAAAATTGTATATAAATATCTGTATTAATCCAGTTATGTTAGGGGTATTGGTAGGGACACATTTGTCCCAAGGTAAATGTTATAACATCCATGCTGATTGAGAAGTAAAGTAGAACAATAACTAAAAGCTGTAACATTAGTATGTGTGGTTTGTTATAAAAAGCTATTTGTTACTGCTCTGAGTTGGGTGCTGCAAAGTATATTCTTTTATCAGTGTGCATTCTGCAAGCTTCTGTGTGCAACAAGACTGTAAATGCAGCTGTAACCAGACAGATTTCAGCAGAATCCAGCCTGCAAGTCTAAGTGTCTTAAGAAGACTTCAAATCCATCACAGTAAGCAGCACCATATAATTTTTCATAAAGGACAGATGATAAAAGTTCCAGAATCTGATCAGTTCAACTTTTGTATATGTAAGGGTCCCCTTTAGAAACCCAAACATTTACTTACTCAACTTTTAAAATACAGAGGTGAAAAGGCTGATGACTGCCCAACACAGGCATCCTGGAACACTGACTTTCCACTCCAGGTAAGTATCTGTTTGGCCATCCTGTTAAACGTTTCCCCTTACGCTGCGCTAGTGCAATCTTGGAGTTGGTATATTTAGTTGGGGGGTGGGGTGAAGGGGTGGGTTTAGTCTTCTTCAATTTAAGTTTTTGTTTATGATGGCCAAGTGGTTACTTACCTGGGTCAGTAAGTCAGTGTTCAGGGATGTCAGTGTGCTGGTGGCCTTTTCGTCTCAGTGTTATGAGTTTTGGGTAAGTGAAATTTCGTTCTTGTAAAGTAGACCCATATATAAATGGTTCAGACTGCATATACTGCATTTCATGAAGAAATTGTAGTTTACCAAGCACACTAGAAGCACAGACTTATACAACTGAGTCATTAGATTACAGGCTAGCTCGGTGAGCTAAATTAAAGACAGTACTCTGCCATAAAACAGCATGGTGAAGATCAGTTTAATAGTCTTAGTGAGGGTTTATGCAGTTACAGTTCTTACTATTTATCCCCAAAAACTGTAGATAGTAATGATAAATCCTTGCAGCATTCAGTAGTACTGAAAGACTTAGATGATGTCAGCTAAAAAAATGGCTATGTTATGACATGAGAGTCACAGAGTAAATGTAGAAAGTTCAACAGTTAAGATTAATTTTATATAAAGGTGCAGAAATACAAAAAATGTTAAAATATTAATACAGTGTCAGATTACTACTTTAATTTCATTTGAGATTATGACAGGGAAAAACAA
Source organism: Protopterus annectens (assembly GCF_019279795.1). Classification (NCBI taxonomy): domain Eukaryota; kingdom Metazoa; phylum Chordata; order Ceratodontiformes; family Protopteridae; genus Protopterus; species Protopterus annectens. Next base: position 1,240,117,360 of record NC_056727.1, on the reverse strand, counting down.
TGCCACTGAGGTTTCCATTTGATTTAATAATGAAGTTACAACCTTTCAATTTCACTGTAGTACATTATCAGTTCAGTTACAGATTTGCAAGAATTCATTTATTAGTAGCATTGGTTTAGTTCACTATAGTATATTATCTGTTTGCTTACAGACTTACAAGAGTTTATTAGAAGCAAATGTTTATTTCATGCAGAAACATGTAATAAATAAAGTCAGGGGAACAAGCAATGCTATCAGTTTATAATTGTTAAAGGTGCAAATGTTATTTTAAGGACCTGATACTGCTTTTTTGTGCTTTACAGATATTGCTTCAGGTTGATTTTAAATTTGGTCAAAAAATATTACATCAGCCACACAGCCTTGCACAAGAAGTGGAAAAGGGGAGGACTGGAAGGCCTGAATTTATCCAGCATTACAAAAGGACTCTAGGGAAGCCTTTCCAATACCTCAGCAGTGACTGGGCTAATGCAGAGTAAGGCCTAAACTTGGCAAAAGCTCTGGTGCACAACTGTAGTACAGAAAATAAAATGTGTTTAAGTTATCTAAACAAAAGTATTCCTTAAAGATAAATTGTGTATACAGCAAATGTGCAAATGTGTTTCAGTTATCTAAATTCTTTAAAGTTAAAATGTATATACAACAGATGTGCATTTATACAGATTAGAGTTAATTGCATAATAGTACTAGTTTTCTGTTTAAATGTTTCAGTTATCTAAAATCTTAAAGTTAAAATATATATATAACAGATCTGCATTTCTGCAGATTAGAGTTAAAGCAACAGTATTAATTTTCAGTTTATGCTTTTATCTGTGTTCAGATAATACTGACAGAATAGGTATTCCTTTAGTAATAGTTTAGTCTCCAAACTATAGTATTATCAGATTTCAATTTGTTTTTATCTGTGTTCAGGTAACACTGACAAAAAAGCTATTCCTTTAGTTAGTTTCCAGAATATAACATTTATATACAGCTATTTTAGATGTTCAGTATAAATATGTATTACTTTAATGTAAATTTCAGTTAATGTTCAGAATATGACATTCATACTCAGTTATGCATTCAGTATATTGTATTTGGGTCTACTTTAATTAAACAAAAGCGGAATCCAACAAATACGAATCCGTCGACGCATAAACAGTGAAATGCAATAACGTCAAACACGCAAAACCACAAAATTTAAGCATCAAAACCGCAATAGTCAGCCAACCCCACTGCCCGTAACATACTACCTACACAAACACAACAAAAAACACATACATACACTAACCAAAACCCTACTACTAACCCTAAATTAAAGCACCAAAACCCCACTTGTAACCCTACACTAAATCCCACATACACAACTATCTATGCACTACCCTTAACTCCTCCCTAACCCTACGGTCCTTAACTACCACACACTTACCCTACAGAACTATACCCACACAAAGTAAATATTCCACACACATACACTTAACAAAACCCTACACTAAACCTTACATACATTACCTATCTATGCACTTACCTTAACCCGCAATCTAACCCTAAGGTCCGTAACTATCGCACACTTACCTTACGGAGCTATACCGCAAATGGGCCAACTATGACAATTCAACATTTCCAATTTCACTATTTAGTGCATTTGAAATTTCCGCATTTCGCTGTTTGTGTTGATGGATTCGTATTCGACAGATTTTGCTTTTGTTTAATTAAAGTAGACCCATATATTTAAGTCAGATTTCAGAATATAACATTCCTACTCAGTTGTACATTTCTAATACCATTACTGCATCACCCTTCACATTATTCAGTCATTAGTTTTAAGGATAAAGTGACAGAATTATTTGTAACAGGTTTATTAAGATAAGTAAATAAGATACATAAATAAAGATAAGTTATTTAAAGAATAAGTAGTAATCATTATTTAATCTACTCAGGTCAGGCTTAATTTGTTAATTTACAGAATGCAGTGCAACTTGCATATTATTTTATCTGAAATACAGTAAGCATAGGTTATAGTAAAAGTAATTCTACTATTACAGCACATAAATATTTGCAAGGTATTTAAACACAAATTTAGAAGGCAGACATCTATTACAAAACACAAATTAAAAACAAGTAAATGTACATGATTATTAGTAACAAATCTAGTTGAAACATTACAGATGCAAGTTAATACAGTGTATGGTAATTATGATTCAAAATACATACAGGTGTAAAAAAGAGAGTTTACTTGTTATAACAGACCATAAATGCTCAAGTGATACCTAGTGGTCAAAATTTAAATTGCAAGTTTATTTACCAGATAAAGAAAACTCATTTTATATTCTATGTTCTAGTGTGCATTATAATAGCTTTTACAGACTATATTAATAAATGTATAAAGTAATTATAGAAGTAAATCCTGTCTCAGAAATTTCAGAAAAAAAATGTTACTGAATAAATCCTACATAAATACAAATAGTAAATAAGACCTTGCATAGGCCTGAAATTTAAGGTTAGACCTATGTCTTCATTTTAGTTTTCATATTTTAAAGTAACTGCAGAAATAAGATACCTGTGTGTGTGTTCAGGTATCTTCAGGAAGAGTTGTTAGATCAGATATCATTTAAATGTACAAAAATACAGTATTCTGTTTGCATAAGTCTAGAAATGCATCCATATTAAAGCAGGATTTCACAGTTTGCATACATTTTCAGTAAATACACTATTAATCAATGAAAATAACCTTCAGTCAAGAATACTGATAAGAACAGAATGTGCTGTACATTTGAGTACAAACATATTTTGTTTGTATAGTACAAGGCTAGGGAGGTGTTTAGAGGAGGGTTTTGATATTATTGGGAAATACTTTAGACAGTTAAGTTAGTTAATATTTGCACTGATATGCAGAAATTCATGGCACTGCAGTCTTCCAAAGGCAATACAGATACTCAGCTATGAGTGCAGAAATCAGGTCAGATATCCAGCATTCCAGAATATTAGTGATATTATTCAGAAGGATCATAGTATATGTGCAGTAACTATGGACATATTATCAGCACCGTTATTGGAGACCATACATTTCTGAGGGACAGTATGAGTGCAGGAACTATGGAGATTAATATTTGATTCAGATATCTACTGTCACTGTACATAATAAAGCATACTTAAGCAAACTGCAGTGTGTACAGACTTTATTTCTGAAAAGTTCTAGAAGATCTGGCCCATAAAGGAGGGACTGGCACTTGTTCAGCACAGTTCTGGTTAATTAACAAAGACATTTATTCTAGTTTCATTTCAGTTGTTTCTAGTTAATTCCAGTACTATACAATCTTGCCAGTTCTTTCATACTACATGATCTCCATCTCCATGTCCATGAATAGGTATGACAAGCAATTAGGTAAGGTGATTACCATTGTAATTAGTGTAATGCAAAGTATAATTTGTGTGTTCACGTTCCTTATGTGTGTGTGCATGCCATTCATGATTCTAAGCTCATGCATGCACAGGAGCCAGCCCTAATGCACAGAATAGGAGTAATAACTCATTGGGACAATTTGGAAACAATTATGCTAAATCACCTCATTAGCATAGCAGCTGCATTGTAGAACAATAAAAACTGTGGTTACCATTTAGTGGGGGCATTACAGATTATAATACTGAGAATCTAAAGAAAGTGGATAGCAGGGTGTACTGTTATATAGGTAAAGGGACAGCAGAGAGGATTGGTGGAAATGGATTCCAGACCTGCAGGCATTACTCAAGGGTGCCTCACAGTAGTGCAGTGTGTGTGGCTACACTGCACTCGCTATGATAGGGGTCTTACAAGATGGAGGAGGGTTCATACTTAAAAGATACACCCAGTCTAGGTACAGGGATCAAACAAGACAAGTTGCAGTCCACTTGAAGAGTGTTTATGTAGCTAGGGCATAGAGACCAGGCAGGACAGTTTGCAGTCCCATTGGAGTGGGTTTATCTTATAAATACACGCACACACATATATATATATATATATATATATATATATATAGGTACACAGGGCTAGCACAACCACAAGGGTGATGATGACAGTGAGAAGGCATGTATTGGCTGACATGAATTGACATGTGCACCCATACAGAGCCACATATGTACCCACAGGTGTACCTGACCTAGACAATGTCTGGAGAAGTCCACTACATAGGAGATATGAGCTACTGTGGGCCCTATTCATACATAGCAGGCATATCCTTGACAAAGGTAAAAAAGACTAGGCCTACTCGGACCAGGTGTGGGAGGCACTGGTGCAGGGCATTAATGCAGTGGGTAACCATAATAGAACAAAAGTACAGATGCATAGCAAGATCACTGGTATGTTTCTGCATGCCAAGACCAAGTCTCAGAAAATAACCATGGACAGGTTGATCAGAGGAGAAGACCTTCAATTTAGTTGCATCTCAAAGGCACAAAGGAATTCCTGCTGTCCCTCAGTGGTGACAGTGAGAGAACCCTCATACTTAAGTGTATTGGATATGGGACCTGTGCTGGTGAAGACTGCCTAGTATGAGTAAGGGATGCACCATATCAGTAGTATCACCTGTCATTCCTGTAGGACATCACCTAGCACATCTGCTCAGGTTACTCATGTATACCCATTTTCATTTATGTCACCTCGAGACATAAGGTCTACAATAGAGACAACCTGCACAACTAGGTATGACTGTCCAAGTGTCTGTAAGGAACGCCCCATCTGAGTTGTGGCATATGACATTCCTATAGGACATTGGTTCACACCTCTTTGTAGTTTTGATAGATATATCTGCAGTCATACTTACCAGAGACATTAGGGCTGCAACAGGCATAACCTATACCAAAAAACAATGTATATTCTTGACATGTAGCAGCCATTTGTACCACATGGTAGTAGAAGTCACAAATATGTACTAGCTTTACCACTGATATGTTGTCTATAGGTATTCCTATGTTCATCTAGAGGAGGATCTGTCACAGCAAGTCAGAACATATCTGATGTCAGCAGGTCACTAGTGGTTAACAGTGATAGTTCCATGAGCAGCACAGTCTGAGGACACAGTGGCACTGTCAACAATACTAACAGTGGAGGAGACACTCCCATCTCCCACAGCTGAAGGGACTGCAGAGGTCCAGGATGACCTTCCTGCATCACCTGCATTTAGTTGAAATAATCTTGTACATGTCTGCTCTACCAAAATACACAGTAAGCATCATCACATGCATCATTAGAAGGCTGTACCACCATTAAAATGTGTGCACATTGTGGATTCTTACTCAAGCAGAGATGGTATGCTTGTATTAGTTGCAATAAAATTAGATAAAAAGATGCATACTCTCATCAATACCTAATGGATATCTGGTATTGGTACAAGAACTGTGAAAAAACATTTAGACACTATAAAGCTGTTTTCTAGAGCTGAAATACTTTTAGCAAGTGATTACAACCTTCCACTGATACCACAAGCCCTAAACCTTTTAAAATCTTTTCAATAGCTAATCATTTAAATAATTATATAAAAGCCAGAAATTTAATTGATATAGATTGCATAAAATCATCATATTCTTTAAAATATTCTCACTACTCTTTTATGTTTGGTACACAGATTAACATAGATAAAGTTTTAATATCCCATTCTTTACTGTCAAAACTAGATAATATATTGTTGGTATCATGCCCTATGTCAGACCATAATGCTATCACTTTCAGAATAACTTGTAATACAGATATATTAAACTTTTGTCAAAGAATACCAGCTTGTATTGTAAAAGTAAAAGGCTTTAGGGATTTTTTTTTAAATGAAATAAAACAATACATGGATCTTAACAATAATGGGGAAGTTCTGATATGATCTTGTGGGACATTCTAAAGGTGGTTTTATATAGTAAAGCCAAGAGTTTGTATATAACCAAAAGAGAAGAGTGGGACAAAAATTAATTGGCATACAAAACAAAATTGTCAAGTTGAAACTAAAACTTGTATCAAATGATAAATCTGCACCAGCAGTAAACTAAATAAGGAATACCAAGATATCTTACAACACAATATTTCTGTGAACTTGGAGAAAATTAGATTGCAATTGTACCCAGTTAATCCTAAGAGTTTACATAAAACTGCAGTTAGATCTAAATACTTAAATGAAAAAAATATATAAAAGAAATTATATATAAAGAAAATAATCAGACTATTAAAGCCATAGATTTAGCCACTTATTTAAAAGGTATTTTACAATGTTTTAAGAAGCATTATGAGAGCATCAACAGTACTAAATCAATCACAAATGACAATATATGTATAGATAGTTTCCTAATGGAAATTCAAAAGAAATTGTCAAAAAATAACAAAAATAAAACAGAGAAACCCTTTTCATTCAAAGGAATTAAAAAAAAAACAAATAAAAAACCTGAAGACAAATAAAGCACCAGAACTAGATGGCCTAATCCCAGAATTTTATAAGATTCTGCCTGACAATATAGTAAACATTTTACTTAATACATTCCAAGAAGTTAAAACCACAACTAATGTCCCTCCCTCATGGAAATATTCTATTATGTCTCTCATTTTAAAACCTAATAAAGAACCTAATCTATGTACATCATATAGACAAACTCTTTATTGAACATAGACTATAAGATTTTTATGTCTATTCTAGCATGTAGATTAAATAATATTCTCTCTGAATTAGTTCACAAAGACCAAACTGGTTTCATTAAGAACAGAAAAGTGCAGGGTAATGTAATAAGACTAGTTCCTTAATAAACTTAGCAAACAAAAACTTAATTATTTATTATAACCCTTGCTATAGATAAAGCTTTTGATTCTTTAAGTTGGGCATATCTATTTAAAGTTTTACAAGACTATAACTTTTCTTGTATTTTATTACTCTAATCAAAAAACTTTCTATAAACTCAACTTCCTATGTAAAGATTGGCCCCTGCCTATCTAGTCCGTTTAAGATATTAAAAGGTACTAAACAAGGGTTGCCCCTTTCTCCATTACTTTTTGCTCTTGCCTTGGAACATATTGCAAACTACATTAAAAATAGCAAGAATATTAAAAGATATAAAGTTTCAGATGACTTATCCCCTTAGATAGAACTATTTGCTGATGATTTATTAATTTGTGATGATATTGAAAACTCAATAGATTGTTTATTAAACACTTTAGACTCTTTTGCAAATATCTCAGGATTAAAATTTAATCATAATAAAACTCAAGCACTTTTAATAAACAAGAAGTTACCACAAAATTGAAATCTAGCAGGAATATTAAATGGGAGGGCATGCACTTAATTTAGGTGTCTCCATTGAATCTAACTATAAGAAATCATTCATGACTAATTAACACCTAATAAATGTGATTATACGTTTAATAGATAATTGGAACATACTGTTTTTCACATTTGAAGATAGACAACTTTAATTAAAATGATATTACCCAAAATTCTATTAATTACTCAAGCATTAATACTTTCCCCACCTATAAAAATTAAAAAGAAAATAAATAATGTCTTACTCAAGCTTCTTTGGTACCCTAAAAAAAACAAGAATTTCATTACACTGGCATACTGCAAGCTAGGAGGAGGGGGTATAGGATTTCCAAATATTGATTTTTTATTTGAACTCTGCAATTATTAATACAGTATGTGTGGAATAATACTTCTTATACATCTTATTGGAAGTTAATTCATGAAAGTTTACTATTAAACAATAATAACATTACTTGAACCACATATTCATATACATAGAAACACTTTTATATGGATCTTGAAAATGTTGTTGTCTTTCAGCTTTTCCCAGTTAAGGGTCGCCACAGCGGAACTCCGGTCTGCTAATGATTAGCAGTAGATTTTCACAGTGCCAAGTTGCCAGCTCGACGCCCATCCTTCAACGAAGGCATGCCCATTCACGCATGTCTTTCGGAATGGATCTTGAAATTATACAAACAAAATAAGAAACAGAAAATTGTTCTCACTCCTCTTATAAATCAGATTATATTGTTTAAAAGGCTAATGTTTTCTAATCACTTGATCAAAAACTTCTCGATTACTATTTTCCCAGTTGCTTTTACTAATGAATGTTTAATCTCTTTTGATGTCAAGAAAATGCTAGAGTTTAAGAAGGATGATCTGTTATATTGGAATCAGTTTCTCTGTTTTAATAAGATAAATTCTGCAGACTACCTGATTGCTAGATACAACTTATAGAACTGTAATTGGCTTGACATTCAAACCTGCAAGGAAGTCATACATAATAAAATCAAAACATCATGGCAGCTATTTCTTTCCGGAATTACTCTACAAAAGTAAACAAGCAAGAATTCACAATGAAAGATAAAAAAAAAAGCTTTGTTTAGAATCAACAAAAGGATCCACATCTTCTCCGTATTGAAGGATATATACATAGAAATTTTTGTATAGATGCTTTCTAACACGTCATAAAATAGCAAGAATATATAAGACAGATGAAGTAAAATTTTGGAGATGTGGATCACTAGATGCTAATTGGGCGCATATGGTTGTCAGTTTTAAAATAATTTCTTCTTTATGGGAAGATTTTAAGTACTTTTGCAAAGCCTTATGGAATGACAACTGTATAACCTCTGATTCTCTCATACTTTTTTAATGTGCCAGTTCCAGATGTCATTCCTAAAAGCCAAATATTTTTATTGTGGTCAGTTCTTTCCATGGTAAGAAAAATTATCATAAAAATGGAAATCAAAGTCTACTCCTTTATTTAAATCTGAATTTGTTCATTTAGCTAACTCTACATGTAAAAATGAGATTGCTACTACAAAAATGAGAACAAACAATAAACAATACAACCTAACATTTAATCACTATGATATTGTTAAATTGTTTTATAAAATGAATAAAAACATTTTTAAGCAAAAAAAAAAAAAAATGTGCGCACAATACTGGGGAGAACCATGTAGGTGTCCATCACCATTATAGCTCCATTACACTCTGTGACCTGGGTGTTAACCTTGGCATGAATCTGCAGGTATGCTAGTTTGTTTTCCAGGCACAGATGGATGCTAATCAGACCATATCAGAGTTGCTCAGTGTGCTGAATGTCTATCTGAAAACCTACCAGCTATTGCAGGGACTGTGGAAAATTCTGTACTACAGGCAAAGTGTCACTGCATATAGGATTCTGGAGCAGAAATGCCTCTTGAAGACAGCTATGTCTGACTTGAGATTCATTAGTATATCCATGTGACTGCAAGGAATTGGCCACAATGGTCATGGTAGAGGTCTGTTGCACACAGCAGTAGTATACACCAGACTAGCATAGATGGCACACATCATTCTTGAGATGGCCACACTATCCACATTGCCTATGGCTGGCTCCACCCCTGGCTGTAAATGCCCCCTGGATGTGCTCAACACACATTTGGATTCACTGTGGCCTCCAACCCTGGTTGCAGATGTTCTCGTGGTCATGACTAATGCTCATTTGGCTTCATTGTGGACACCATTCAGGCCCTATTCAGGGTTTTGCAGTTCAATGACATCCCACTCCCCTGATAGCTTACCACTAGTAACACCTAGACATAGGTTCATAGGTTTATACTAAGCTATCTGCCCTAAGGCATTTATAAGCCTAGCCCAAAGTTTTGTGGCTTACGCCACCCCTTATGTTAAAAAATACTGTGCCCATTAGTTTGTTGTGCCTCTGTCCAGCAGTGACACAGAGATGATTCCCGGGGTAAACCTATGATCTCCCATCCACCGGTCAAGATTTCTCTTGAACAGAGCCAGCGAGGTGCTCTGCCTCACATGGACCAGGATTTTATTCCACAGCATAGGGAGTCTCTGGGTGACAAATCTATCCCTCCAGCATGTCCTATTTATATCCATGCTAAGGTTTAAGTCACTTGCTCTAGTGGATCTGGTAGATTTGGATTTTTTGAGGTGGAGCATGTCCATTAATTCCGGGTTGGACATGGCCTTGTATGTCAGGCACAGGTCACCTCTGAGCAGGTGGTATGCAACTGAATAGAGCTGGAGTTTCTTCAGTCTGGCAGTATATGACAGATTTTGGAGTCCCTTTATCCTTTTGGTGAGGAACTTTTGGGGTCTCTCCAATTGCTGCAGGTGTCGGGTGAGATACATCCCAAATGGGGCATTGTACTCGATCATTGGTCTGATAAGTGAAGAGTACAGGGGAACAATGACCTCACTTGATCTGGATGTGAATCCCTTCATGATCAGGTGGGCAATGTAGAAGGTCTTTCTAACCACTTTAGCAATGTGAGTGTCAAAAGAAAGGCCACTGTCAACCTGGGTCCCCAGGTCCCTGATAACCTCTTCTGTGCTTAATGGATTGTCACCTATATGGTAGCTTGGGGTTACCTTGTTTTTCCCGAAGGGTATGACTATACATTTTTTGGCATTTAACTTCAGGCCATGGCTCTGGCACCAGCTATCAGTTTCCGTGAGACCCCTCTGAAGGATATCTGTGTCCGATGTACTTTCCACTATGGCGCCCAGTTTGCAGTCATCTGCAAACTTTGTCAGCCATAGTCCTCCTATGTTTGCCTGTACTTCTGGGAAGTAGATGCCGAACAACAGGGGCCAAGGACTGAGCCCTGTGGGACACCACTTGCGACTGGCTTTGAGTCTGACATGGCACCAGCAACTCTAACCCTGTGGGTTCTGTCCTTTAGCCAGTTTGCAACCCATCTTGTGACATATGGGTTTACATTTAAGCTGGTAAGTTTCTCTATAATACCCGAGTGGGGTATTGTGTTGAAAGCTTTTGCAAGGTCAAGGTAGGCTGTATGGACTGCCTTTCCCTCATCAATGGCCTTGGTGACTGTTTCGAAGAAGTCGACCAAGTTCAAAAGGCATGATCTGCCCTTGACAAAGCCAAACTGGGTCTGGTCCAATGTCTGCAAGTCCCCTATGTCTTTGTTTATGAGTTCCATTATGATCCTCTCCATAGCTTTGCAGACCAGGCTTGTTAAGCTTATGGGGCGGTAATTACCAGGGTCCGTAGAGGCACCGCCTTTGTGGAGTGGGACCACAGTTGCCGTACGCCACTCCTTGGGCATGTATCCTGTGGTAAGGCTAAGATTAAACAGCTGCCTTATATGCGGGTTTAGTTCCTCGTTGAGTTTGTGTAGCACACAGCCAGGGACACCATCCAGTCCCATTGATGCTGTGTTTTTAGCTTTAGAGAGAGCAGCTTTCACCTGCGCATTTGAGATGTCTGGGAGGCTACACTCCGCTGGGATAGTTATCTCTCCTTTTGGGGGGAGAGGGGGGTGAAGTTTGCACTGAACCTGTCTGCCAGTATGTTGGCAATGTCTGTGGGTTCAGTGATTTTTGTATCATTTTGGACTAATTCTGCGCATATCTGGGAGTTTCCACCCAGGTTTCTAACATAGCTGAAGAAGGCCTTATGATTGTCTTTTGCCAGAACATGAAGTAGTGGATGTCATCTTTCTTCTGGAACACCACAGCAGGGGCCACTGCAACATTGTTGCACACTCACCCAATGTGCTACACTATCCTCTGGCCCAGCTACCTCCAGATGTGGCACCACAAGACCAAATGGTACACGCACAGTGTTCTACATCAGAAGCTCCATCCCATCACTGAAGGAAATGATCTTTGACACCCTACAACTCTAGTCATGTGCATGCTTGACTCTTCTACTTTTTTTAGGATTGCCCCTCCCCACCTGTGCAAATGTTGAAGATTGTGCTTTGCCCATCCCTCTGACTAATATGACTATGATAATATATGATGCATAATGTGGCCAGTTAATGCATGCATCAGTTTTGTGCTATGTTTTTCTTATCATGGTGTATAGTTGTGGTCCAGATGCTGTCTCTTTGCAAGTACCGTGATGTATTGTACCCACCTCTGTCTTGCAGTGGGTCCACTGCAGCTGGGTCTTCTGTTAGTTCCTCACCTAGCTTCTCCTCTACTGCTTCCACAGGTATTAGCCACTGCTATGGGTTTTCATAAGACAAGGCATATACCACAAATATTTTGCTGTAGGTCTGCAAACCATACTGCAGTGTACCAATAGATTTATCCAGGTAATAGAAGCTGGCTTTCAGCAGTCTGAAACCAGAATAATTGAAGTTTCATATTTGCAACAGTGTGATATTGCATGCTATATATGCTGCAATGGGGTCATCAGCCGTAGATTATGATATATCCAGCATCATCTGCATCACATAAAAGCAAACACCATTATGAGTTGTCTGTTACCTTTATTCACAGGGCCAGACCTTCTTGGCTTCTATAGGTGGCACCTACCAACTAAAAGATCTTGTGAAAAGTCACACTGCATGACTCACTAGTATAGTTCACACATAGTCAGATGTGGAGATCATGGGAAATGCTTTGATGGCACATAGATATCTTGTGCACTACACAATACCTGACAGATGATGATGTAGGAGCTCTTCCAGCTGATATACTGGACACTGTGTGGAGCAGATGGGTCCTTGATATGAATGTTGTTGAAATCAGTTGCCCCTAGAAACTCAGAGAAATGGGTTCTGTCATAGAATGCCCAAATAATGGTGGTTATCTCCCCTGCTGTCTATGGAAACCAAATATGTCCCTCCACATGCATCAGCATCACATCAAGAAATGGATGCAGGAGGGGGCGTGGCCAAGATGTCAGACTGCTAGCAGCACTTAACATTAGCTCTGCTTATAACATTTTTATTCTGACAGGAAATTTAATCTAATTTTTGGAAATACTAATCCAAAAGAATATCAGAGGATTTGTGAATATAGGTCCTTTATTGTTTTTCAAAAATTAGTACTAAAACATAAGTTTTTATTATTTTTTCCTGTCAAGAAGTTTTTCCTCAAGAAACCCAAGAATGAGTAACTCAAAGAACTCTCATCAGGACAGTGTGGTAAAGAAGGAGTTGCAAACATTAATAACTACTATTCAAGAACTATCTATAAAAATGGACAAACTAGAGAATAAAATAGATACTATTAAACAAGACTGTAGTAAGCAGCTGGACATTCTTAGTGAAATGGCTAAAAAGCATTCTGAACAAATTGCTTCTATCAAGGAATCTGTAACTGTAACAGATATGGATGGCAGACTGATGGAATGTGAAAGTCAAAATGAGTTTCTTTTGAAACAGTATACAAAACTAACAGAAAAGCTGGAAGACCTAGAAAGTAGGTCACGGAGAAACAACATTAGAATCTATGGAGTACCAGAAAAGGAAGAGGGAAATGATATGATACACTTTCTTAATAACTGACTTCCAACAGCACTAAATATTCCTGAAGCCCTTTCCTTTGGTATAGAGAGGACTCACAGGTCTCTAGCAAAACTTGCTTCAACAACAGTTTCTCCTAACCCCAGATCCATCATTGTTAGATTTTTGTCCTCCCAAGATAAGGATTTGGTTCTGACGTCTGCGTGGAATAATTCTTCTATCAAGATAAACAACAAATTTGTTCATGTTGACAATGACTATACTTATTCTGTCATATCTAGAAGAAAAGAATGTGTTCCCTTGATAAAAATCTCTTAAAAAAGTTAACATCAAAGCACAAATTCTCTTTCTCTCCAGGATAAAAATATTTTTACCAGAAGGTGAGAAGATCTTTAGCTCTTTGTCAGAGGCTTTGGACTTTATTCACAAGAAAAAAATACTAACTGATATAGAGGACATGGAATGGTCTACACAGAGTCTGAAAAGACATGCAACTAAGAACACTTGGACTGTCAAAGAAAGTGCAAATAAAAAATTAAAAGACAAATAGGATAGTTATCAAATAATACTAAATACTTTCTTGCAGAGCTCTTTACTTAATGTTTTATTGGAATATATACACAAAGCAAAAGTAAACTGGCTTTATTTTACATAATATTTTATTGGAATACATATACAAAACAAAGGTCTCTATTTTGCATAGGCCTATATCTATGTATGTATGCATGTATGTATGTGTGTATGTGTATGTATATATATATGTATATGTGTGTGTTGTGTGTGTATATATATATATTTTTTTTTTTTTCTTCTTCTTTCATACCATATGTTTAGTATAACCGGGGTGCAGTTAACTTCATTATATATTCATTTGGGATACAAAACTCATGCTATCTTACTATTAATTCATGATTTCCAAAGTAAAGCATTCGTGTGTGTTAGTCTATTATGATTACACTGTATGGAATCCCTACAACAAAAGTGCCCTTAGGAGATACTTTCCTTAAGATAGTTTTGTTTCCTCTTGACATTTTTGAAAGATGTTCATATATATATGTCTTTACTTAAAATCTGCATTTCTTAATGTAATATATCAACATTCAGTGCTTTACATTAACTAAATGCTCTAATTTTAATTCTTAACCTAATTTAGTTTATGGGATGTAAATTATTGATTTATGGGGAAAAATCTTACTTTCCCAACATTTTTAGAGAAAGGCTGTTCATGTTTTTTTTTCACTGTGGAGGCTGCCCGTGCACTTTTTATTCTTTAGAATGGAGAAACCTTAGTTGTTTGAAATTCCAGCCAAAAATACCTTTTCTAAGCCTCTGTGACTGTTTCTTCACATGCATGAGCATCTACAGGGCACTAGCAGCAAGCTAGAGAAGCTGAAAGCAAGAATACAGTGAGCGATGACATCACACGACCTTTGAACTCATGCATGACTCGGAAATCAGAAAGTAAGGCTGAAAATGAAACTAGAAGAAAAAGTAACTGTTTTCTTTTTGTTTTTTCATCTTTTATGCATCTAAAGATATGGAATCACTTTAAATATGTATTTTTAAGAAGCTAGGACTTTAATGGAGTGATTAATTTACTAGTCTAAAGTGGAAAATTGCATTTTAATGCTAATGTATGTCTGTTGCTTTGAAACACTGAAGTCTGACAGGATACCATTCTTTGCTTTGATAGCATGCCCTAAATGATAATATATTAATATTTGACTACTTAAACAACCAATTTCTTTAATATTGTGAATGCAAAGATATATATATAGTATTGAGTCTCCTTTTCTTTCTGCTGCTTTCATGCTTAAGCAACTTTAATCTATATTAGGTATTCTCATTGATGCAGATTTAAAGCAATATAATCAGACTCAGTTGCAATGATATTTATGATACTATTATTCAAATCTTTGTATGGCCACATACTCTGCAGGAATGGATTGTTAAAACGTTCTAGGTCACTCTATTCTCTTCAGTTAGTATTAATAGACCAACATATGGTCCCCCTTTTTTCTTCTATCATTTCTTCTTTCCATTCAGGACTACCAGTCTACTTGAATATATAAAGGTCTAAAAAGGGAAGGGGGAAGGGGAACTAAGTAAACTGGTATAACTACTGTATTGCTATAGTTATAAACACAAGAGACTTTAATACAGGTATAAAATATATAGGTATTAGACGCTTATGTCGATAAAGCAACTAGGTTAATTGGTGAAACTGACTCCTTATTTTCTATTACCTAGTAGTTGTTTACACAATATTACATATGAATCCACTGTGATTGCCTAATGGACTTTTTATGTTCATATTTGTTTGAGTTATCTTAGAAATGCTTTACTCTTTGTATATACTACATTTAAAGCAGAAGCTAGTTTTGTATGTTTTTGGTGTGTGAGATGGTGTTAAAGGGTGGTTTGGTTAATTTATTAACTAAACCTGGAACTTTAGGTTCCATGTATGTATGTTTTCTTAGTTATTGGTTTCAGAATTTGTTTCTAAAGATTTTTGACTCATCCATGATACATAACTTCATGAATTACTTCGAGTCATTATACTTGGAAGGTATTATTGATGCTCTAAATATAACTTTAACAAATGATATAGAAAGGCTTATCATTAAGTATTAATGGCTTAAATAACAAAGTCAAAAGAGCTGGTTTAATTAAATTCATTAAAATGCACAGAGCTCAGATAATCTTCTTGCAGGAATCCCACTTGCTGGAGAAGGATTTGAAAAAAAATGATCATTTAATGGTTTTACAGTTCTCACAGATTCCTGCTTTAGAGCCCGAAGGAGAGGTACTCTTATACTATGGAATAATACTTACACACTACCTAAAAATTTAAACACCTTTTCAGATAAAGACGGAATGTTAAGCTTAGTAGTGCTAGAAGTGAATAAGAAATGCTTCACACTGGTAAACTCATATTGGATTCCTGGTCTAGGAACTAAATATGTGAAGAAATACTTGGATCTCATTACTTTACATGCAAAGTTCTGGTGGGAGATTTCAATTGCTTGTTATCAGATGAAAGCACCTCTAAAAACAGTAACGTTAAACTAAATACACAAAATAAAAAGGTAAACAGTTTTATAGCCTCAATAAATTTTAGAGACATACATAATTTAAAAGTTCAAAATTCACTTCAATATACTCATTATTCTTTCCAATTCGGCACACAAACTAATATTGATAAGATTATTGTGTCTAACAGTCTTTACTCTAAAATAAGTGATGTTGCAATACAGTTATGTCCACTCTTTGACCACAATGCCTTTTTGTTCAGCTTGACTGTGAAAAAGATGATATGATAATTTTTCAAAGAATCCCAGTCTATGTTACTAAGTTAAAAGGTTTTAAGGAGTGGTTATTAAAATAAATAAATGAATTTATGGAAAACAACAATAATGGTGAAGTAACAGATATCATACTCTGGGATGCAATAAAAGTTCACATCTTTAGTGGAGTTAAAGCTTGGTATTTTCAAAGGTGAAAGGAATGGGACAAGGAACTTTCTGATTTACAAGCTGTCAAAAGATTTTAATACTCTTAACATATACTGGAAGAATCACGCAGATAAAAATAAGCAAAAAGGTTTATTTTACATGCATGGAGACATGTTACAAAGTACATGGTATGTCAGCAGTCTAATTTCTGTACACTTCACATGGGTTTTTATACCCTTCTCTGCACATACACAGTACCTGGTTACCAGACAAGGAATTTCAGTCAAGGCTATAAATTCACATACTGGAGCCTTAGATGGTCAGAGGTCAGGCACAAGATAAGCTTGTGCCTGGACCAAGGTAACATCTGTGCATTTCTCTTTGGTCAGCAAGTTCTTTATAAGAAAAACAACTTATTTTAACTTGCTTCTTTGCACACAATGCAATTTCACATTTTAACCCTTACTATACATGATACAAAGATGTTGAATACAAAGATTCTTACTACATTTCCCTCTAACAACACTTTGTATCACCAGTAATACATTTTATTCATACAGTTTTTCGCATGACTCATGTTCTGTATATTCAGAATAATAAGCTTTAGTTGCATTGGCAGACAATACACTTGATATTATCATTCAGATGCAAGGAATGCAGCAACAACCCAACAGTAGGAATATAATGGCACCAACACATATAACAAGACATTCATAAGTACTGTTCCCCAATTTCCAAACCAATTTTGGAAAAAGTCAGTTAATGGATTCTGTCCTGGTTTTGTACGTTCAGAAACTTGTTGTAGGATCTCTAGATGACTGTCAATGTCATGTTCGTTATCTGGAATAAACGAACAACACTCCTCCTGGATAAGAGCGCAAGTACCTCCTTTTGCCGCTAGGGTGAAATCGAGCAACATACGATTCTGCAACACTACAGTCCTCATTACAGTTAACTCATCCGTCACCAATTCTAGCGCAGAAAAAGTTGCATTGCTCAGAGTTTCTAACAGTTTTGACAATTTTCTGAGCTCCCAAATGGATTTTACTGTCCCATACGCTGGAAAAATACCAGCCCAGGAAATAACATCATCTCCCAAGTCCGTGTGTGATAGCCCCTTGCTGCTACTATGGGCCAAATCGTGGTGATAGATCCAGGATGCATCAACATTACCTACGGGATTAACAGGTGTATTAACAGCACGTACATTTCGTATTTTACCTTGGGGAAGAGAAAATGTATGTCTGATAGCTGGTGCTAAATAACCCAAAAAGCAACTGCCCGACCAATTCCTTGGTAACCATTTGTATGCTTTTCTATCACAGATAAAATAACAATCATTTACTTTAAGTGTAATATTGACTGGAACAGAGTGATTTCCTTTATCTTGCAGCCCTTTAAACAAAAGATCATACACAGATAACATTTTTTCAAAGAAACTTGTGTCATTAACAAGCCCTGTACTATTAAGAAGCACTCTTATAGGCTTGAAACTCGTTGCACAGTGCCCATCTATTGTACAGTTATGAATTATTGTTACATTACACTGACTCCATCCAACCTTAATCTTGCCAAATCTTTGAAAACATACAGTTCCATTCTGGCGACCCATGAGGGGTAATGCTATTTTGTCCTTTAAGGCTGCATTTGAAGTTTCAAATAGTAAATTAGTCCATGTATCATTTGCCCCCAAAGGGACTGTACCTAACATTAGACCACCATGTACAGTAGGGATAGCCATGCATATCCAACAATTTGAAACATTAAAAGTTAGAGCATATGCATACTTAATAGCTTGATATGTATTAAAAGGCGGATGCCAAGCCGTATTCTCATCTCTCTTTACTTGGCTAGTCTTGTTTGAAAATAAAAACGGCCAAAACACACTTATTAACAACAAAATTATTTTGGAATGCTTTTGTGGGAAGGCCTGCTCCCTTCTGGTATTTCTCTGCATTGCTACAATAGTCAGATATTCATACAAAACAAGATTACTACTAATCAATGTTCCTCAGGGGAACTCAAGTTTTTGTCCAGTTCAAACTGTTTTACCAGTTTGCAGCGTGTCAGATGGATCCACGATGTTTGTTCTTTTATTCGGACTGCTGTAGGTGTTGCTATCAAAACCTGGTATGGACCTTCCCACTTAGGCGAGGCCCAGGTTTTCCTCTTGACAATTTTAATCCAAACCCAGTTCCCAGGTTTCACTTCCAGGATCCTGTTGTTCTTCTGATCTGAAAAGCAATCATTCGTTAAAGAGGTGTTAGTTCTGGTCAGCAATTTCCTCATGTAATCTGCTATCTCTTCACCCCCCTCACGTTCCGCAGGCAAAAGATTTTGCCATTGTGGGATGTAATAAGGTCTCCCGTATAATAGTTCAAATGGTGTGACCCCTTTTGAGGTGGGAGTGGTACGCATGGACAGGAGTGCCAGAGGTAAGCAGTTTATCCAAGACTGATGTGTCTCGGCCATGAGTTTACGTAACTTGCCTTTGAGAATGCCATTATGGCATTCAACCAACCCTGCTGACTGTGGGTGGTAGGCACAATGATATTTTAACTCGATATGAAAAACGGCGGCCAGCGTTTGAATAACCTGGTTTACAAAATGTGTGCCATTATCAGAATAGATGTGTGTAGGTAGCCCAAAATGAGGGATAATGTTATTTGTAAGGGCCTTGGCTACCGACAGTGCATCTGGGTGTGCTACCGGAAAAGCTTCAACCCATTTTGTAAAGGCATCAATAATGACTAACACAAATCGCTTCTGTTGAACAGGAGTTAGTTCAATAAAATCCATGCAGATTGTGTGAAATGGATACGGAGGCAGTGGAAAAGCTGCTGGGGTGATCCGCACCCCACCACCATGGTATCGTGCACAAAGCAGGCTCGATAAACAAAATCGTTTAGTGTATGCTATAAAGCCCTTGGTCAGAAAATTTGCTGGATCATTTGAACCATAGCAGCAGGGCCCAGATGAGATGGGCCATGCGTCACTAATGAGGCATACCTAAAAAGGTTTGTTGGCAAGACATACTTATCATTTGGACCTACAAAAACTCCCTGCTTTTGAATAGCCCCATATTTAACCCATCGCTGTTTTTCCTGAACTGTACTAAGTTCCTGCATTACCTGTAAAGTTTGTAGATCAAATTTATCTGTAGGGTAAAGTTCCTTCTGTGTGGTCTCGAGTGCAAAGGTAGAGGTTAAGGCTATACTTTTTGCAGTTTTGTCGGCCAGTGCATTTCCAAGTGATACTGGATCCTTGGCATTCGTGTGCGCGCGACTTACAGATGGCCAGTCCCGTGGCAGTTGGACAGCTTGTAAGAGGCTAAGGATTAAATCCTTGTGGGTTATTTCCTTTCCTGAGGCCGTAACCATTCCCCTATTTTTCCATTGCTGTGCAAAGACATGGACCGTGGAAAAAGCATACTGACTATCTGTGTAGATAGTAACTGCCTTATCCTTGGAGATGGTGCATGCTCTGGACAAAGCAATCAATTCGGCCGCTTGTGCGGACAGGTTCCTGGGGAGGGGTTTTTCCTCCAGTACCTTAGTCTCAGTTGTGACTGCATACCCCACTTGTGTGACACCTGCCTCATTCTTACGTGCTGACCCATCTACAAACAGGGTCCAATCTGAATTTGCCAAAGGTTGGTCCTTAAGGTCTGGTCTTGGTAAGACATTAGAGTGTATCAAATCTAAACACACGTGAGGGGCACCATCGTCAGCTGTAGGTAACAGTGTGGCTGGATTAAGAGTGGTGCATCGCTCAATGGTCATGTGTGGTTGTGATAGTAACATTGTCATTCAGGAAAAGTGTCTGCTAGGAGAGAGAAAGGTAACTTTATCCTGTAGTAGTATTACCACGACAGAGTGCGGTACTCGTAAGGTAAGGTCATGAAACAAAACTAGGGTTGCAGACACTTGCACAGCCTGTGCGGCTGCGACTACTGCTTGTACACAGTGTGGCAAAGATCGTGCCACTGTATCCAATTTACTGGAATAAAAAGCTAATGGTCTCAACTTATCCCCATAAGTTTGCAACAGAACCGATGTCATAAAGCCCTGCTTACAATCTACTGTCTGAACAAAGGGTTTTGTATAGTCAGGGAAGCTAAGTGTTGCAGATCCTGCTATCAACTGTTTTACCCTAGTAAATGCCTGTATTGCCTTATCCGTCCATTGCAGCGCATCATGTGCTGCCATGGGAAGTGCAAAAATAAGTTCCGAAAGTGGACTTACTTCCTCTGCATAGTTGGGAATCCAACTACGACAAAAATTTGTTATTCCTAAAAATGACATCATTTCTTTTTTTGTGCTGGGCATTGGTGCCTGTAAAATGGCTTCTTTTCTACAGTTATCTAGTTGTCTACCAGCAATTGAAATGGTATAGCCTAGATACCGTACTTCAGTTTTACAAAATTGTAATTTAGATTTATTTACCTTATGTCCCTCTTTCGCCAAAAAATGCAATAACCGAATAGTTTCGAACTCACAGACAGCCTCCGTGGGTGCAGCCAGTAAGATGTCCATGTACAATAGTAGATGACAGCCCTGCTTTGGTTGAAACTGTGCCAGGTTTGTCGACATTTCTTGCGAAAAGATTGTAGGGCTTTCACAATATCCCTGCGGTAGTCGTGTGTATGTGTACCGCTTGCTCATAAACGTAAAAGCGAACCAAAACCTACTATATTCCTGTAGGGGAATAGAAAAGAATGCGTTACTAATGTCAATAACAGAAAAATACTTATCCGTGGGAAGGATATCATTTAACAAAACAGACGGATTTGGGACCATAGGAGCCCTTGGCACTACAGCAGCATTTACAGCCTGCAGATCCTGTACCATTCTCCATGTCCCGTCCGGTTTCCTTACTGGGAACAAGGGTGTGTTACACGGTGAATCTGTACATGGAATTAAAACCCCAGCTCTCAGAAGAGCTGTGATCACTGGTAGAATGCCTTCTTCTGCCTTTTTACTTAATGGATACTGACGCTTATGAGGTCTAAAATCAGATTTTGGGGTTATTTTAACCTGTCCTGCTGTTTTTATTAGCCCAATGTCATGTTGTCCGCGGGACCATAAGGAGTCTGGCACTGATTGTAACTTTAATTCTTCTTGTGGGGTTAGGAGACATAGTCAGAATGGCCCTCCCCCGGGTGGCGTTGGCCTGTCTTCACGGAGGTGCACTGTTGGTCTAGCCTGGGTGACCCAATTTAGTCTTTGTACCTGAACTCCTTTACATGCCAATTGTTCCGGTGTCATTTTGGCCCATTCAGTAACTTTCCTCCCCACCAGATACCATGCCATTTGTTCTTCCCTTGTTACAGAGACATGTGCAATGGAATTATTGCGAAAAAGTAACTGCATATCTTTTGTTAGACTGCATGTAACTGCAGAATTTCCTAATTTATCCCAATAGAGATTTTGTAACAGGATTTTTGTGACCTTGTGTTTAAAAAATTGCTCCTCATATTTGTCGTCTGGTCCCACATACTTTCTGTAATACATTGTACAGTGTAGTTGTTTAGCTACCACTGGCGGTTGTGTGCCATATTTGCTTAAGGCCAAATTAGTTAGCTCATTTACTACATTTTGTGGTCTAGTTTCAACAAGATCATTACTGTACCAGTAGTGTAAATCACCCTGCCCCACTTGTAACATAACATCTTGAATTTCTACTCGTTTGGCTAGAATCCCTGATGCAGTCGGTACAGCTGCTATGCCAAACACGTGCATTAAATCTCTTCCTAATAAGTTTACAGGGCAAATTTTGGAGATAATAACTCAAAACCTGATAGTTTGGTTAGTTTCAGGGTCCGTGAACCATAAAGGTTTAGATAATGTTTCCTTATAGATGCGGCCATTTGCTGCCTTGACTAATACATAGTCATCAGAAGTTACATTGGATGGCACTGCAGAGTTTCTTAGCAGGCCCCTGAATCACACAAAAATTCTACAACCTTACCCTCTACTTGAAGTGTGATTATCGGTTGTGCCTCTAGCTGCATAGTTACAGCCAGCGCTGTTAGATTAACAACCTGATATTCACCTTCTTCTGAAAAATCAGTCATTTCATTTTCCCATCCTGCACATTCACCCTTACCTTCCTCATTCACGTTCTCAAAATCTTCCTCTTCACTCTGTCTTATTGACTCTGGCCAATCAGCCTCTTTATCCGGGTCTGATTCACCTCCACCACCATTGTATAGTCATGCTGACCCATGATCCGCGGTGGTTTTAGTTTTTTCAGAAGACCGGCAATCCCTCGCAAAATGTCCCTTTTTACCACATTTGAAACATTCTCCTCTTTTTTGTCTACCTTCATAATCTTCAGAATGTCCCACATTCCCTCTTCCTCTACCCCTGCCTCTGCCCCTTCCTCTACCCCTGTTAGTCGGACCTTGCAGTAGCATAAGTGTCCCATCTTCGCTCACCGTAAAGGTTTGAGCTTGTTTTTTTTTTCTTTTCTTCTAAATATTTTTCTGCATGTCTTGCATACTCCAGTAGGGGCTGCAGACGTGCCGTCCAATGGTCTATCATATGCTTTTGGACAAAGTTGCTAATAGCACTTTTACATCCTTTTAAAAAGGCATTTTTTAGTTGTTGTTCATATGAGGAGTCTTTTGACTGATCTATTTCTTTTTGCATACCACTATGGTTATCAAAGCACTGGGTAAGTCTCTGCAAATAGTTGTCTACTTTTTCATCGTCTGCTTGTACACATCTATTGATACAGGTCTAGTCTGCCCTAGGCTTCCATTTATCCAAAATACGGGCTAGTAAATCCTTGACCTGCTTTTGGTATGAGTGCGAATTGTGGGCAAGTGGCTTATTATCTACTCTGGTTATGGGATCCCAGTCCCCACAGACCAAGTGCCAGTCGGGACCCAAAATTTGTCGAACTACTTGTTCCAACTCTATGGCATTTAGCTTATAACTTTCTATCATGCCTGCGACGTCTTTACAAAACTTGGTCATATCTAACCTAGGGTGTGGTATTCCTTCTACGGCTTTTCGAATGTCTTCCCGTGTCCAGGGTCGATAAACTAAAATGGTGGGACCCTGTCCAAACGTACCCACTTGTGGATTTGCTACTTCTATGAGGGGATACTCTGTGGATGCCGAATTAACTTCGGTTTCCTTTTGTTTCCATTCTGATTTGTCTATACTATGGGTTTGTAGGTCCAGAGTGTCATCTGCCTGCTTTTGTAAAACTACGGGAGGTATGGTTTTGCTTTGACCCACTTCTTCACTTTCCTGATACTGAGGTGGACTGGTTTTAAGGGTTTCCGGGTTTGGATATAAGGGTGGGGCCGTCGCCTTGTGACAGATGGCAGATGTTTCATTATCGTCCTTTTGGACGAAAAATGTATCTTTTGCACTCGAGTCACCAGTTTTTTTGTTTTGAAGCTGTTCTCTATATTTTTTATTAGCTTCCTCTAACCACTTCTGAGCCTGGAGAAATCCTATTCTCTTTTTATCTTTAACCTTATTTCCTGCATCCTTACGTAAACTTTTTACCAAATTTTGATATTCTAATTTGTTTAGATTTCCACTAAACTCATAATCTTTTTTCCATTTTTTTAAAAATTTTAAATTATTTGGATGTAGGTTGAACATATATTGTTCATCCTCGGTTCTTTTGTTTGAGCAGTCGCTGCAACTACAGCAACTACTCCCTGTTCCCATTTTTCTAATCTGAGAGAAAAATTAGTTTCCTTTTCCTGAGATCTCTACCGTTCTTTTGTAAAATTAAACCAAAAGACGATTCCCTTATGACTAGTCCCTTTATTCTTTTAAAAAGAGAACAATACAAAAAGAAAGAAAAAAAATGTTACACTTACCTTTTCTCGGTTTCTTCCGCCCGTCCACCGGGCCCCCCACGGATCGAATCTAAGAGTGACTGGCCTCTACTTACGACTTCTTCGTTGGAGGTCTTTCCGTTCAAGGGAGCCCAAGATTCGTTCTCCCCTTCCTGTACAGGTATTTCAGTCCCTCTTATGCGATTCGTACCGTGAAGAGGTGGCCCCATGGTCTTGGGCGCCAGAAATGTCAAAAGATTTTAATACTCTTAACATATACTGGAAGAATCACGCAGATAAAAATAAGCAAAAAGGTTTATTTTACATGCATGGAGACATGCTACAAAGTACATGGTATGTCAGCAGTCTAATTTCTGTACACTTCACATGGGTTTTTATACCCTTCTCTGCACGTACACAGTAACTGGTTACCAGACAAGGAATTTCAGTCAAGGCTATAAATTCACATACTGGAGCCTTAGATGGTCAGAGGTCAGGCACAAGATAAGCTTGTGCCTGGACCAAGGTAACATCTGTGCATTCCTCTTTGGTCAGCAAATTCTTTATAAGAAAAACAACTTATTTTAACTTGCTTCTTTGCACACAATGCAATTTCACATTTTAACCCTTACTATACATGATACAAAGATGTTGAATACAAAGATTCTTACTACACAAGCCAAAATAGATAAGTTGAAAGTAAAAACTTGAAAACCGACCCAAGAAGTGACACCAACAGCTCAAAATAAATCCTTTATTAGGTACATGCACCACACTTAGAAACAAGTGCTTTCGCTCGGTATAATACTGAGCTTTTTCAAGTTATTCTAGTAAACAAGTGGTCTAAATTATATACATATGCTAAAAACCACGTGGTTAAATCAATTAATTAGCTTGTTTAGCTCATTCTGACAATTGTAAATTTGAAATTCATCCACAAACAATAAAAACACATTATAAGTATTGACACAAAATACCCTCCTTTATTGGGTAAAGGATTTTTCCAGACCCCTGAGCATGAAGTTGAACCCAATTTAAGATCACATAACAATTTTATATATACTTATTCTTTGGGTTCTTCTGAAATGGAGAATGTGATATGGAAGTACTGGCCGTTACTTACTTTACATGATGAACTGATCAATTTTGTTGATTCACACCCAAGCTTTGTAAGAAAAAGGGATGTTAATCTCAAGCAATGGTTTGAAAAGAAAATTTTAGTTAAATCTGCATTAGATAATCACAAACCGGGCACTTTTAAATGTGGTGCCTGTAAACAATGTTCGGCCATTTATAATGATTCGACTTTATTCATTCCATCTAGAAAATTCCTATACAAAGCTAGTTGTCACTTTAATTGTTCAACTAAGGGGGTTGTATATCTAGGTGTTTGTGCAGTATGTTCAAGTTTTTATATAGGAAAGACCGAGAGATCTCTTAGAAAAAGGATCTACGAACACCTTTAGGAGGTATCTAAAGCTAAAGAATCTAATGCTTTTTTTAAACAGTCTTTATTCTGTCCTAACATGCAGATTAAATTCATGGTGTTAGAACAGGTAACACCAAATGCTAGGGGTGGTGACTGGGAGACAACACTAGAATATCGTGAGTTGTTGTGGCAATTGAGACTAGATGCTGGTAAGCCACCCGGGCTTAATGACAACATTAACATCAGTAGTGTTCTTAAGCTCAGGATGGCCCGATTGTAGTGTTTCATTCCAGGTCAGATTTATCTACATTAGATACGATTTCATTTGCATTTAGTAGAAGCATTTTTTCCACCCACTTACATACTTATAACTACACCTAGTTTATCACCATCACAATGGTTCAGTTCTGTTGAAGCATGAGGTCCTATGTTTTAGTACTGCTCAAGATTTATTATTGTTTTTTGACACTCATATTTTTGGGTTTTATGAAAGTAAAAGATCTTAAAAGGTTTTATTGCAATATTTATATATATATATATATATATATATATATATATATATATATATATATATATATATATATATATATATATATACATTTTCACAGATTTATATATCAATTTTTTATTATTTTTTTCTGGGAATCAATAGTGGCATTTAATAATAGGTATTAGTGTATCTACACACACATCCTTACTTTTAATTGTGGAGCTTGGTTTTACTATTTTAATAGTATTTATTGAAATGCATATATAAACTATCAGACAGTTATTCTATTTATTTATTCAGAATTAGGTTTATCATTTATTCATTGATTTATTTATTTTTTTTTTCATTTATTATATGCTAACATATTTATTATATATGCATATATTTTAAATACACATTTTTCAATGGTTGTTCCTACTTTATTCATGGTTGTGCTTATGTAGTCAATACTTATAATGTGTTTTTATTGTTTGTGGATGAATTTCAAATTTACAATTGTCAGAATGAGCTAAACAAGCTAATTAATTGATTTAACCATGTGTTTTTTAGCGTATGCATATAATTTAGACCACTTGGTTACTAGAATAACTTGAAAAAGCTCAGTTTTATACCGAGCGAAAGCGCTTGTTTCTAAGTGTGGTGCCTGTACCTAATAAAGGATTTATTTCAAGCTGTTGGTGTCGCTTCTTGGGTCGGTTTTCCAGTTTCTAGTTTAAGTTGAAACTAAATTTAAAATCAAATGATAAAGCAGTACTTACTGAAATTTCTAAGCTAAACCACAAATATTTAGAAATATTGAATCATAAGGTTGCTATAAGCTTAGAAAAGATTAAACTACAGTCCTATTCAGTAAACCCCAGACATTTACATAAACTAGTTATCAGATCCAAACAAATTAATAAACAAAATCACATTAATGACATTAAATACAATAATAATAACACAGTAAAAAGAACAACTGATTTAGGAAATATATTAGAAGCCTTTAGAAATCATTATCGGTCAATCAATGACATGCAATCACCACTAGATTCAGAAGATGTAATAGATAAATTTCTACAAGAAAATATCAAGACTAAACTATCAAAACAACAAAATAGTACCCTAAATAAACAAATAACCTTAGCAGAAGTAGAATAACAAGTTAAAAATCTGAAGGATAATAAAGCCCCAGGGTTAGATGGGATAATCCCAGAAATATATAAAATTCTTCCAGAGCACACAATAAAGTTATTATTAAACACATTCTCCATGGTTAAACAAGACTAAATTTTCCCTCTCCCGTGGAAGTACTCAATAATTTCCCCCATTCTGAAACAAGGTAAGGACCCCCAACTATGTGCATCCTATAGACCCATATCATTGTTAAATATCGATTATAAAATTTTCATGTCTATCCTGGCCAAAAGACTAAAGAATATATTACCCGATCTAATACACTTTGATCAAACTGGGTTTATCTTACATAGAAAAGTGCAGAACAATATTATTAAGCTACTATCTCTAATAGACATTGCAAACAAAACCAAGAAACAATTAACTATTATTAGTCTGGATAGTGATAAGGTGTTCAATTCCCTTAGTTGGTCATACTTACAAAAAATCTTTAAAGAATTTAACTTTACTTCAGATTTCACTAAACCAATATTAAATATTTATAGTGATTGTAAAGCATTTGTTAAGATTGGTTCGTGTCTATCATCCCCAGTAAAAAATCATAAGGGAACTAGACAAGGTTGCCCTCTATCCCCATTATTTTTCACTTTATCAGTGGAACATTTTGCTTCATTTATTAGAAATAACCCAAATATCAAAGGATTTCAAGTTAATGAGGGATACTGTCCAAAGTTCAGCTTTTTGCTGATGATATTCTATTAACATCCAGTGACACTGAAGGCTCTTTACAACATATCATGAATGCCATAACTCTATTTGGAAAAATCTCAGGGCTCAATTTTAATCAAAATAAAACCAAAACACTTTTAATCAATAAGAAAATAAATATCAATTTGTAAAAATACAATACATTCAACTGGGAAAATGATAAGATAGATTATCTAGGAATAAGTATTAAGAATAAGTGGAATGAGACTATTAAATTCAAATTCAACAAGTGGAATGAGACTATTAAATTCAAATTCAACTTCACTAAACTGGTAGCTATAATCAGTGACTTGACTAAATGTGGAACAAAATGTTTTTCACCATGGAAGACAGACTTACAGTAATAAAAATGATTATTTTGCCCAAGAGTTTATTATACATGCAATCATTGATTTTACCTCCTCATAAGAAATTCTTTAAATAAATAGATTCCCTATTACTAACTTTTTTATGGTTCCCAAAGAATAGCCTATAAATGGCATGTTAGAGCCTGGGAGAGTAATGGGATTGGCTTTCCCAACATAGAATTATATTCCAAATCTGTTATTACCATAATACTACAGTGGATTTCATCCATATACACCTCTAGCTGGAACCAACTACATGAAATACATATAACTTCCTCTGAGAAATCAGAAACCCAGTTTAAGGAAACCTTTGGAATTAACAAAATATTTGGATAGTCCGTGAATATTGCTTATATAATAAGAAATTTAACCACTTCTCACATGGTCTAAATCAAATATTTTATATTTTCAAAAATATAATCAACAATTATAGTCTAAAGAACACCTTTTTCATTACATTTCCCATAGTTTATACACCAGATTGCCTAGATACCTTCAATATCAATAAGATGCGAATCTTAAAGAGAATAATCTAAAGTTTTGGCACCAGTTTATAGACAATAAGGACATCCAACCAATGAACCTTCTCTTAGCCAGATATAATGTCTGTCAAGATAATTGGCTCTGTATTTTGAATCTTTAAGACAGTTTGTTGAAAATAAAGTGAGAGTGTCAATAAATCTGGAAACTGATATTATACCAAGATTGATACAACTATTTATATGGTGTAGTTCGATGAACATTGAACATAAATTAAACATATCACCTGTATATAAAATCCTACGAGAAGACTTGATTACTTTTGACCAAGATTTTTGGAATTACTCCATAAAGATTAATGGTGAACCTTTATCTAATGATAATAAGAAACAATTATTAAATTCAATAAAAAACACTTCATCATCTTTATATTGGAGACTATATACCTGGAGATTTATTCATAGAAGCTTTTACACTCCACACAAAATTGACTTTATAACCAAGAGTAATGAAAGCAAATGCTGGAGGTGTGGTGATATTCTTGAAGCCAACTGGGTTCATATGTTCATCGAATGTAGAACTCTCACACAATACTGAAGTTATTTTAGACATTTCACAAAAGCCCTGTGGTCTGATAACTGTAAAATTACTAGCTCTTTGATATTATTCAGTGTCCCTACCCCAAGTGTAATTCCTAGACATCAGTTACATGTTCTTTGGTTAATTCTAGCTATTGCTTGAAAAATAATTACAATGAACTGGAAAAATAAGCAAGATCTTATGTTTACTGAGTTTATTTCAATAAAATCTGTATGTAAAAAAGAAATGCAAACTATTCATCAGAGATCATCAAATGTAACACATGAAAGACTAGCTTGCCAAAAATTGGAGAGATTGTTAGATAAATATTGATTACCTTTCTTGGATAAAATAAATGTTTATCATGGATGTGTGTATATAGTGTAAATAATTATTAGGTTTTATATTGTTTATTTTTAATACTTTATGTCCATGTTTATTAACAAAATGTAATAAAAATGTTTTTGGAAAAAAGAAATGGTTGCAGGATTCACAAGGCAAAGGCCTACAAAACATCTTATGTATCCCCTGCAAACGTCTCAACCTCTTAATACAAGAAATCTGGACAAAGTCAAAGAAAATGGTGGGACAAAGGCCCAGAAATAGGGACAGATTTTAAATATTGCTCTTATAAACTTAGAAAGCTGCTAGAGAAACAGGGTTTGTGTTAACACATATTTTTTCTGAAGGATTTGAAGTCTGAAACTTCAATGTATGCCATTATTTCGTGAATGCAATCTTTAGATCTTTCCAGAGATTTTCCAGAAAAACACTCATTATATGAGGAATAGGCCAAAAATATTAGGCAAAAATCTGGACATTCTGCAAAAATCTGCACAGTTGTGAGGCATGGTCCACTATCAAATGCTGAAAGGTCCCCTTAACAAAGGTGGGTTAATGTAACAAAAAATATTTTTGTCTAGTGGGATAGACAATCATATATCCCCTAGATCTCGTGTGAGGAAAGCCCATGTTTTCTACCTTCTGTGTGATGTTTCTATCCACATGGTACTATTTACCTATATTTAGTTGTTTTTGAGAATATGCTGCTGTTGTTTATATATGTGTGTGTGTGTGTGTGTGTGTGTGTGTGTGTGTGTGTGTGTGTGTGTGTGTGTGTGTGTATATATATATATATATATATATATATATATATATATATATATATATATATATATATATAAAATATAGAGGCATGCATACAGATAGGTGTAATTAAAATATCAAATCATTTAACCACTGACAGCCTATATATCTACACTACTTAATATTGACAGCTAAAAATGTCTAAACACTAAATATTGACAACATCAAAGTAATACCAGGCAGAATCAGATCCAGCACTAGGTGACCTAGGCAGCTGCCTAGGGCCCACTGGTTGGGGGACCCCAACATTAATGTAATTAAAAAAACAAAATAAAAGGTTCATGCATTAAATTACAAAAAAATAAAACTTCCTACATTACCTTACATACATACTCACTGTGTGTGTGTGTGTGTGTGTGTGTGTGTGTGTGTGTGTGTGTGTGTGTGTATAATGCCCTAGTTAGAGATGGCAGGTTAGTTAATTAACTTGCTCAGGCTTAAACTCTGTACCTTGACTACAGAAGACAAGAGTCTTAATCATTTGCACGAGCTATCAGAGCTTATTGTTACATTTAGTTAAGCATTGGTTGAAACATTCTAAAATGGGTATTTTTATCAGCTATTGGTTCATACATTTTGTTTCACTGCTTAATGGAAAAAATGTACAAAACTCCAAATTTAAAATGTGCTCTAATAAATGTTGCTGTATTTAACCAGAAATACATTAAAACAGGAAGATGAATCAAATAACACATGCATTTATGCACAATCCTAAAATGTATGCATGGTTTCAAAACAGTCCAGGGACCAAGGTACATTTAATCCACCACTGGTTGGGTGCATTTTCAATGAATGTTAGTTTCAATGCATTTTTAATGAATGTGAACTTCAAGGGAAGAGAAGTTTACTATTGCTCATACTAAGTCTATTTTTAATGTGCAATTGTTTTGTTTAGCAAATGACTGTCAGTGTTTGTTCTATAAAATTTGAAAGCATTGCTAGTAGCATAATAGGCATGCAGAAACAAAAACTGGACAGAATGATTGATATACAACACTACAAGCTATTGCTAATTCACAACTATGAGTTTTTCAGTCAAGTGATTACTGTGTCCACTGAAAGAAGCAATGTTTGTGTCTTTCGGCTTTTCCCGGTTAGGGATCGCCACAGCAGAACTCCGGTCCGCTAATGATTGGCAGTTGATTTTTATGTACCGGCTTGCCAGGCCTGATGCACAACCTTCAACGAAGGTATGCCCATTCACATGTCTCCACGCAGAAGACGCTCTAGCTGAGAATTGAACCAGACAGCGTCTTATTGTGAGGTGACAACGCTACCGCAGTACCACCACCGCACTGAAAGAAGCAATACTGAAATAAAATTCAAACTTGCACACAAACATGCAGAAATAAACAAGTCACCCACCATCTGTTGAGGTAATTAGTGTCTCAGCAGGATTCCATAACTATTGGCAGGATTACACCACATCATACAACCTAGAAATTGAAATATGATTATAATATCTGCATATCACTTGCCAGAAGAACTGCAAGGCAATATTAAATTTACTACACCAGGTCAGATTGTGCAGATGGCATTATGGACTTCAGAACAGTGAATGATATAACTGCAGGGAGTTTATCAACACTGATTACTACTTTCACAGCTTTTGCAGCACAAAATGTAAGCAGTGGTTAGCCCGGTGGATGTTTAGAGCAAACATTCTAAGTTGTAAATATAGCAGCAGTTTTCAATGCAAAATGACACTGTGACAAAAGGGGATACTGCCAGATCAGCTAGCTGGACTTTTGTAAATAATTATGTCATTGGTGAATATCAAAATGATTTACAAAAGATGATTGTGTTACAAATGTATTAGAACTGTATGTCATGTGTATATCGAACTGCTTGTGCAGATGTGTGTTGAAAAGGTATTTGCAAAGTGCTGTTTGAAATGTAACCACAGTGTGCCCTGCTGGAAGAATAGAAATGTACATGCACTACTGTAACTGTTTAAGTGTATATATTTTAATAGTGGAAACTGGAATACATGAGGTTAACCTCAGTCCAGCAAACTTTAGAAAAATATCTGAAATTAAATTACTTTATAGGCTACACTATCTCTCAAGTTTTCAATGCAGCTAGAGACACAAGATCTGTACTAGGAAGCGTTCTGTATTGTCATTGGACAGACCTATTTGCTACTTTAAATCATGAAGGAATGCAATTGTTTTATGACTTCCAGCATCTGCCAAAGTTCTGAGGAAAAGCCATTGTCTATATATTTTTATAGGTAGATGCCAAATGCTGCTATCTTCTAGCAATAGGGTTTTGGCCTAGGAACTAGAAGTCAGATGACCAAATGATGTCATTCTGCAAGTTATCCCAGCAGTAATATTTTAGATATTAATTTGAGAAATCTCTTAGTGAGACAGAACATTCTGCATTCTATCTTGGACCTGACAACCGCAACAAGAAAAAACATTCACCAGCACTACCTTGCTCTAATGAAGTAAGTTTCTAGGGAACAGTATAACTGTCTTAGATACAGTCAGGAATATAGTGAAACTTAGTTTAGATATTTTTCTTTATTTGTCTGAGCCTGTCCTGCAATGTTGTTTTAAATATTTTCTGTGATTTTAAACTCTGATGTCACTGTGAATATATATTTAGTATTGCCTTGTTTTTTTATTTATTATTAAATACATTAAACCTTTCATTGTGGCTGATCTGTGTAGAAATATTTAAGTTTTGAGAGTACTTGCATATTTATTTGGTGACACTGTGTGGGCCACTTCTTATAGCCTTGCTCTTGTTCAGACTGCTATTTGTATTAATGTTAATATTACACAATAAGATTGGACACACTTTGGTAAGGGCCTTAAAGTAGCTATTAATGATTGACTGGTGACAGTGGAAACTACCTTTTAGTCTGGGCAGAAGGTGTATAGCTATTAAACATGTGCCAGCCTTTCCCAGGGTGTGTGTGTGTGTGTGTGTGTGTGTGTGTGTGTGTGTGTGTGTGTGTGCGTGTGTATAAATCAAACTTCAAAGAGTGTGTGTGTCAGCTGCTTGGCAGGAACACAGAGCACTGATTGGACAGACAGGGTGTTGGAGGTCTTGGCTTGGTCACTCAGCTGAGATCTCAACTCTATAGTTGTGCCAGTGGGGAGTCTTATTGGGGATCTGGAGGAAGATGAAGAAACCAGTCCTGGACTGACTGTGGTCTCTATGTGCTCTTAAGGGAAATTTCACTTGATGCAGAGAGCTGCATCTGGAAATAATGTGTGTGTACTTGTCATCCTCTCACTGAACGTCCCCCACTGTTGGCAGTGGTGTGGATTGAGGCTCCTTGATTAATGATTGGCAGTAGTGGGTCATCAGAGACACCTTATTCAAACAGCTTCCAGTGGATATGTTATTGATTCTGCAGCCACCTTTCTCATGACACGCAGGCTAACCAAATATGTATAGGTAAACTGCGGTACTAGCTCACATCACAGGAAATATCTGAGGTATACTTACTTATTTGTTAACCAGGTAAGGTGACTAGTCAAACAAAAAAATTTCAACCATGACCTAAGCTCACAAGGAGTAACAGAAACAATGAAAATGTCAAGATAAATCAAAGTACAAAGGACATAAAAGAAAATACAAAACACTGTAAACTGCATGAAAACATAGGCTGCAAGCAGGGAATCTAGTGCTGTGTAAGTTCAATTAATGTATCAAGGACAATATGGCATACTGAAAGGAGAGCAACTTATTATATATTGGCTATTTACAGAGGGTCAAAAATTGTACCCAGCTGAAGTTATTTAAAAGCTATTGGAAGCAAGTCAAGCACTGTATCTAAGATGTAGATCAACATGTGTGTATATACCTTTAAGTAGCTATCCAAGGGTTGCACAAGTGTCTAAATACTGGGCACGTTCAAGTTTGACTGCCATTTTGCAGTTAGCTGTTGAGATGTAACCATGTATGTATGTATGTAAGGTCTGTCTGTTAACTAGTTCTTCATATTTAAAGATGCTGCTATCCATCCTGATGTGTTTCTATCTGTTAAAGCATCTAAATGAATCCCAAGTCTTCTTGTTATATGTGTTAGAGATAAATGAGTGACATGGTGTCAGAAATGGCATGTCTAAAAGGACATGGTGTCAGAAATGGCATGTCTAAAAGGACATGGTGCCGGAAGCAGGACTGAGAGAAGCGCAGCTAATATAAAGGAGTGAATTATCCCTAAAATGTGTTAAACTTCACAAAACAGGTGAGAAACAAATTTCAAATATTAAAAAATGTGCTCAGCGCTATTTCTTTTTTGCATAATATGAAATGGGGCATACAGAATGTTCTAAATAATATTTGCATAAACTGATATGTACGATATTGATAAAAGTATTGAAATTATCATGGAAAACATTTGAAATAAAGTCCAAACTTGATAAAATGAATAAAATAATGAACAACTACCACATTTCACAAAGCATGTATTTTTCATACTAATCAGATATCTGAATTATCAGAAGTGTATAAAGTGTTTGCATGTTTGTGCAGTGTTACAGTAAAGCTATTTCGAAAAAGTACAGCCATTACAAGGCATATTTCACAGAATACAGCCATTACAGAGCATATTTTGCAAAATACAGTATTTCAGAGTTTATTGTGCATTTGAATGTTATTACAAGCTCACAGAACAGTTTGTTGGTATATAATTACAAGGGCCATATTTTCAGTGTGTTTGTGTATACTTTGTGGGCATGGCAGACAGAT
This sequence comes from Protopterus annectens, assembly GCF_019279795.1. Lineage (NCBI taxonomy): Eukaryota > Metazoa > Chordata > Ceratodontiformes > Protopteridae > Protopterus > Protopterus annectens. Next base: position 1,240,081,847 of record NC_056727.1, on the reverse strand, counting down.
TTCGAAAATCCAGACCACTTGTGTTTGACAGTAATATTGCTGAGAACTGGAGAGTGTTTGAGGAAGAGTACATTTTCATACAGGCTGCATTTTCTGATAAAGATGACCATACAAAGGCATTTGTTCTACTTAATTTAGCTGGGTCAGAAGCCATAGAAAGGGAATGTTTATTTGTATATGTACTTGCTAGCTATATTGGAGAAGGGGAAAACTGTCCTATTGTCATACAGGTTGAATCAAGGGAGGACCCAGAGTGCTTAAAATATAAATTTAGAGAAATGTGTAACTCCCAGACAAATGTTAAAATGGAAAGGCACTTATTTTACACAAGAGATCAAAAGTTTGTTGAAACTTTTGCAGCATATATAACTGACCTGAGAAATAAAGCTAAAATGTACAGAATTTGTGATTTAAGGGATGAGTTGATAAATGACAGACTTGTGTGTGATATTAAAGATGATGCTGTGAGAAAGATTTTGCTTCTTGACAGTGATTTAATTTTGAATAAGGTCATTGAGATTTGTCAGATTTATGAGCTCACAGAAAAGTCCACAAATATGCTTACAAATGAGAACAACCCTAGAAGGCAGAGTGATAAAGCTCATGTTGACAGTATGCAGCATGTAGTTAAAAGAAACAGGTCCAAGCACATGGCAGCAATGTAGTCCCTGCAGTACTCACTGGTAAACTCAAGAACTTTTTAGCAAGTTCTAAGGGGAACTCTGGAAGTTGCACAGTCTCAGTGATGCACAAGAGTGAGTCAACAAACTCAAATCATGGGCCCGAGCCTAGTTTCATTGCCAACTGTCCTAATTGTGGTGGAAGGCATAAATCTAAAAGGGGGAAATGTTTAGCTTTTGGTCAACAATGCCACAAATGTAATAAATGTAATAATTTCAAAAGGTTTTATAAATCAAAAGGCCCACATTCTTTTATTAAAGGGGAACATTTTAAGAAATGAGTTGATCAGTTAGACTGCAGCAATTCTACTCTTTATGTGGATGGTGTGTCTGTGCTTCATGAAACAGTTGATGCAGTAGATTTAAGGGCAAGGAATGAAGTATTTTGTACTGTTCAGATAAATGGCAAACCCACAGAGCTCAAAGTTGACACAGGTTCCAAATGCAATGTTATCTCAGCAGAAACATTTGGGAGAGTGTGTAACGGTGAAAGGCTGGATGTGGCAAGGTGTGCAAAGTTTGTTGCTTATGGAGGTGAAGAAATTCAAACCAAAGTCTCAGTAGTGCTTTCATGTTACTCTGCTAGAATAAGCTACAACTTGTAATTTTATGTAGTCAAGAGGCACATCCAGTCATTATTAGGGTTCAGAGACAGTTTGAAAATGGGACTGTTTTCATTTAATAAGGAAGTCCACCATGTTAACTTTAAAAGACCACTACTCTAATTTCACCCAGTACGCTTTTTCTACCTATGCTGATCTTTACAAAGACAAACTAAGGAAGCTTCCAGTTGTGTACTCCATGAAGTTAGACCCAGAGGTCAGTCCAGTTATCAAGCCAGCACGTAAAGTTCCAATAGCCATGCAGGACAGAGTCAAATCAGAGTTTGATAAAATGATGCAACAAGGTGTGATTTGTCCAGTTGAAGCTACAACTGAATGGGTATCTTCCATGGTAACTCAGATGACATCAAAATATGTACTGACCCACAAGATTGAACAAAGCGCTAAAAAAGACCTCATCATCCAATGCACACAGTTGAAGAAGTTGCAGCCTTAATACCAAATGCCACTATTTTCTCTGTCTTAGATGCAAAAAGTTCATTTTGGCAAATTCAGCTTGACAAGAAATCATCATTGATCACTATTTTCAGTACTCCTTCAGGTACAGATTTTTAAGAATGCCATTTGGGATAAATACAAGTGAAGTCTTTCAACGTGCAATGGAGCAAATTTTTTCTGGGTAGTAGATGATGTACTTGTAGGAGATCATGATGAAGCAGAGTATGACAGAAACCTCAGAAAAGTTCTAGAAAGAGCATGTTAAGTGAATCTTAAGCTCAATCCACACAAATGCAAATTCAGGCTATGAGAAGTTACTTATGCTGGTATTTATTTACTAGTATAGGCGTACGTCCAGACCCTTCAAAGCAAACTGCAATTCTAGAGATGCCAGCTCCAGGAAATGTTCAAGCCCTGCAATGTTTTCTTGGCATGGTCAACTACATAGGCAAGTTCATTCCAGACTTGAACCAACTATCAGCACCACTCAGAGAGCTGACACGTAAAGATGTAGCAAGGTCTTGGCTTCAGCAACACCAAAGAGCATCTGAAGTCCAGAAACAGAGAATTGCTAGTCCACCAACTCTCAGATATTATGATGTTCACAAGCCAGTTACACTTTATCGTGATTCTTTGAAATTTGGTCTTGGTGCAGTCATTCTACAAGAGGATCAACCTGTTGCCTATGCATCAAGAACTCTTACCCAAACTGAGATACAGTGTGCCAGACTCAGAAAGAGCTTTTGGAAATTGTGTTTGCATGTTCAAAGTTCCATGATTATGTTTATGATAGACCTATCCAAATCGAAACAGAGCACCAGTCACTACTCACTATCTTGAGTCTCCAGCCAGACTACAACATGTGATGCTGAGATTGCAAAAGTATAATTTCAATCTTGTCTACAAGAAAGGCAAACTTCTTTATCTTGCCAATACATTATTCAGATCACCCAGAAACACCACAGAACAGCATGACAATGAGAACATTGATTTTGAAGTCATTGAAGTGAGAAATTTTTCTTCCACATGTCTTGATGAGCTGGGATATCAGACAGGTACAGATCCAGTTTTACAAAGGCTCAATGACTTTATCAATCAAGGATGGCCATCAAAGCAATTTAGTTTATCTGAAGAAGTGCAACCTTATTTCCATACAGAGATTAGATTTTGTCTGACAATGGTATCATAATGAAAGGTCCGAAAGCAATTGTTCCAAAGTCCTTGCAACAAGAGTACATTGATATCTTGCATCGTGGTCACCCAGGAACTGAATTTACCAAAAGAAGGGCAAAAGAACTAGTATTTTGGCCTTCTATGTCACAAGACATTGAGAGAGCACTTTCATTCTTGTTCTGTGTGTAATAATACAAAGCCACATCAACAGAAGGAACCACTTCAGCCTAACCAGATTTCAGAGCTACCTTGGTCGACAGTAGCCACCAACTTTTTTGAAAGGAATGGTCAACATTATTTGGTGTTAGTAGGCTCTTACTCCAGTTGGCTCAGGATTGACTTACTTCCTAACCTACATACCTCTCAACAGTACCAAATGTTTTGGTTTTTACCAGTTTTTCCTGAGGGGCACCCCTTAATTTCCGAATTCCCCATTTTTTTTTTTACTTTTCTTCCCCCGGTCTTTTGGGCTGACATATCATGTGCAGAGGTATGTGTGATGATGTCAGCAGCCTGCCAGCCTGTCGGAATTGACTGAGGGCTCGAGGGATTCACTGTACTATTTATTTTGACCAGCCAGCAAGTAGCGTGTGAGCTGTTGGACACCTGGAAAGTAAGCCAGAGGACAAATTGGAATTTGGTAGCTGTAGTTTTAGTGAACTCATAATCGCATGCATTTTAAGCAGGCTTTATTAGATTATTCATAGCTACAAATAATAATGCAGCTTGGCAATTTTTAGTTTTAACACTTGTGTTACAATTGAGCTGCCTCTTTATATTATATGAAATTGGGAAACGGTGCTAATGTCACGCAAACCACTGAAGTTACAGTTCTTTGCTCTAAATTAAATGTTACTCATATAATGTTTTAACATATAAGAGAAATATCATAATTTTATACAAGTAATTAAAAATAGGTATTATTATAATATTCAACAAAACAACTAAAGTATTTACAAAGACATCCACTACAATCAGATCAATTAATTAAACTAAAATACCATGCTATTGAAATTAAAATTTTTTTAACAAATTTTGTAAATTATCCCATACAATATAATAAGATGTTTTTCTATTTGTTCTTGTCCTAATTGTGTTTATTTCCATATGGCACACTATATTCATAACATTTTTAAATTCATTGAACGAAGGAGGTGTATCTGAAATCCAATTTCTAGTTATTATTTTCCTAGCCACTGCTAGAATAGACCATAACAAGGGAAGCTTAACCTTTTTAACACTTTGAGGTACAGGTGTGTTGAATAATATAAGAGATTTAGAAATAATGAAATTATCTGTAAAAAGAGCCTGCAAAATTCATTAATTGACTTCCAGTATTCTTTCAATTTTATACAGTCATAAAACATATGAGCCCAGTCATCATTAATTTCTACATTACATCTCTTACATAAATTATCTTTATTATTTATTTTATTCATCATCAAAGGTGTATTAAAAGATCTATGTAAAAATTTCCATGTATAAAGTCTCCAGACAATGGAAGACGTAGTTCTATAAGCAGATTCCAATATATATTGTTTATCTTGTTGATTTGGTGGGTCCCCATTAATAGAAGTGAAATAATTCCAGTATGAATCTACACTGTAAAAAGTTTCTTGTCTGATAATTTTATGTATGTATGAAAGTTTACCTTTATCAGAAACTTTATGTTGTAAATTTAATATCAAGTAATCAATCAGTGTTGGAATAGATTCTTTAACTGTTATAGACATTAGATCTATTTTATTAATGAGATGTTGTCTAAAGGTCTGAACCTCTAACCAGCAAGTTTCTCTTAGATCAAATTCTTGTTTTAAGAAATCTAGATTTTTAACTTTATTATCAGATATCAACTGATACCAGTACTTTAGATCATTATCTATAGTTAAATGAGTTCCTTCAGAAGTAGATGACAAAAGCATACCCTGAGTATACATTATAGGAATACAATAAAATTCCATTCCCTATACTTAGGGTGCATGAATATAAAGTTACGATAACTAATAATAATATTTAATGGGTAACAAACCATATGTTTAGGTGTAATAGGTGAAGTACAAAATTCCTTTAGTAACAATAACATGGAGTTATTTACAATCATATTTTTATGTGTTAAGGAGATTTTCATGAAGTGCATACTAATTAGCTCCCAATAATCTTTCCATTTTGTGACATATGACTGATCTATTAATAAAGTAATAACTTTTACAATAGAAGAGATAGTATATAAATTAAAGTCTGGAAAAGAAATACCCCTTGAGACCAGCTATTAGTATGTTTCTTTAATGCAATCCTAGGTCTATTAGGTGCCCATAGGAAATTTAACATTAGTGTATTCAGTTTCTTGATAATTATTTTTGTAGGTGGAAGTATTATTGATTGTATTAAGTATAAAATCTTGGGGAATATTATCATTTTAATAATTGTAAGTCTCTCCTCCATAGTAAAAACATATTATTCCAGGTATTAAAAAGATTTTGTATATTAAGAAAACAGGTATTATAATTATTATATATAATAGATTTAATATCTTTAGATAGTATTATGCCTAAATAAGTTATCTGACCTGAATTGGGTACATATTTAGTAAAATCACTAATGAGAATATTTTTCGTGTATATATAGGTAGTATTTTAGTTTTTTCTTCATTGAATATTAAACCAGAAATACTTTTAAAATTCATCATTTTATCAAATAGAGACTGCATAGAAGAATTAGATCCTGCTGATGTAATTAGAACATCATCTGCAAAAAGTTGAATTTTGGATGTTGTATTTTCATCTATTTCAAAACCCTCTATGTCAATACTGTTTCTGATCAAATTAGCCCAAGGCTCCATTACTAAAGTGAATAATAGTGGAGAAAGTGGACATCCTTGTTTTGTACCTTTAAGAATGGGTATTTTTGTGAAACATATGTTCCTACCTTAATATAAGCCAACGTTCCTTTGTATAAATGCTCAATTAGATTTACAAATGCATCTGAGAAGTTTGTGCACTTCATTAAGGTAAACAGATAGTCCCAGCTTACTGAATCAAATGCTGAACTTATATCAAGACTAATAAGTGTTAAATCTTTCTTTTTCCTATTTGCAAAATCTATTAATGTTAAAGTTCTTCTTATATTATCAAAAGTATTTCTATTTACAATGAAGCCTGTCTGATCTATATCTATAATGCCGGGAATGATTGTCTTCAATCTATCAGCAAAGATACTCATAAACATTTTATAATCAACATTAAGTAATGAGATGGGCCGATATGAAGAACATCTAGTTGGATCTTTATTAGGTTTTAAAATTGGCGAAATAAATGTATATTTCCAAGATGGGGGGGTTATTAACTCAGTTTGGGCCAAAATAAAAACCTTATGTATTAATGAATATGTACTTTTAGAAAGGATTTTATATATCTCTGGTATAATACCATCATTACCCGGTGCTTTGTTTGATTTAAGCTTATTTATTTGTGTAATAACTTCTGTATATGAAATACTCTTGTCCAATAGTTTAATCTGTTGTTTATTAAGCTTTTTATTCATGTTTGTGGTTATAAACTCCTTTATTTTATCTTTAGGTACCATGTTAATGTTATTATGGTTAATTTTGTGAAAGTGATTTCTAAATGCATCTAGTATTTCTGGTATACTAGAAACATTCTTCTTTTTCCTTAGAGAAAAGATTTCTTTGATATGGTTTTGTTTATTCAACCTTTTGTTTTATTTTTAAGTCTATGTAAGTATTTGGGGCTTATTGAATAAGACAAAACTTGTATTTCTCTAAAGTTATTTTAACTTTATGAGTTAAAATTTCTTTGTATTTCTCATTTAGTTTGTTTATTTCTTCAATAACTTTCTTGTCCATAATATTTTCTTTATTATTATGTTTATAAGAGTCTAATTTACTTTGAATATCTAACAATTCCTTATCCCAAGATTTCCTTTTATTATTATACCATCTGATACTTTGTCCATATAGATATGATTTTAAGGCATCCCAAACATAAACAATGGAGACTTCAGGAGCATTATTTATGTCTAAAAAATGTTTTACTTCTGAAAGTATATATTCTTTATAGTCTTTTAGTTGAGTTAAGTATGCTGGTATCCTTTGATCTGAACATTATGAGTATTTTTATCATGAATTCAAAAACAATTGAATTATGATCAGATATAGGACATGAAATGATTTTGGAATTAATTAAATCTGTTACCATCTGGTTAGAAATAAAGACCCTATCTATTTTTGAATAAGTTTTGTATCTGTTAGAAAAAAAGGTGTATGGTAATGACTTTGAATCTATCTGATTATTAATATCATTCAAATGATAAGAATTAGCAAAATCATTTAAATGTTTTGCATTAGATGTAATTCTTCTTTTCCCTATAGTGGTAGTATCACTTTCATGTAGTATACAATTAAAGTCACCAGCTAAAATAATATCTCCTATAGAGAATGATATGATCTTATCAATATGGTGTTTCACTGTATTAATACCAATTCCAGGTATCCAACATACATTAATTAAAGTGTAAGTCTTCCCATTAATTTGTACTGTAACCATACAAAACATTCCTTTGTCATCCTGATAAGACTTAATGGTTTTAGGAATGGGCATACTTTTATTCCATAAAATAGCCACTCCTCTTTTTTTTCTGAGTGTGCTCTGAACTAACCAATACTGTATATTTGTTTGTGGCTAGTTTATCAATATCTTTTTTCAAGAGATGGGTTTCTTGCAGGAAGACTAAGTTGGCCTTATGTAAATTAATGTATCTTATTAGGCTTGCCCTTTTACATGGATTATTCAATCCATTAATGTTTAAAGCAATTCCTTTTAAAGATGTCATTTGGCATTTTTAAAACTTAAGAATCTTATGATCAAAATAACAAATAACAAGATAAGTAATGTTACATCTCCTCCTTTAGGTGTACCTTTAAATATAGCTGTATTTATTGAATCTCTTATGGGATTTCGTATAGGATTCAATTTTGTTTGTAGTGACAATGAATGTACAAAATATATTGTGGATGTCAAAACTATATACAAATAATGAACAAGTGAAAATAATATAAGGATTAAACCTTGCATCCAGCCTGGAGTTATAAACTCCAACTTAGAGTAATATTTACCACTCAAGTTAACCCCCTACCCTAAGCAGCAGTACCTCAGCTACCACCTTATCAATTTAATACTAGTTATATTTAACTGAGGTTAACAGTTTTCAATTCAATTATCTAGCAAGACAAGACTACACATTTTGTAAAACAGCATCATATAAACTAAAATAAACCTTTTTTTTTTTTTTTTTAAAACTGTTCATACTACTATATACATCCATGTAATATAAAACACTTGTATTCAAATAGCATTCAAATAATCTTGATGTTAGAAATCAAGAGGGGTGAAAAATAAGTTCTAATATTCATTTAAATCAAAAACTTTGGCTAATATGATTCAGACATTACATATATTAAGATGCATCTATTTTCTGTCATGTAAATGCAATTAACAGCTTCCAAAAAAAACCTTGAATTGCTTGTATATGAGCATTTACTCAAACTCATTATTGTCAATAGAATAAAGTATTGTATTCATAGAAATTGTTATAAATCATACTGCATAGTTATGCAGATTCTCAGAAACACTTATATACATATATACATACACACACACACACACACACACACACACACACACACACACACACACACACACACACATATATATATATATATATATATACACACACACACACACACACACACACACACACACACACACACACACACACACACACACACACACACATATATATATATATATACACATACACACACACACACACACACACACACACACACACACACATATATATATATATATATATATATATATATATATATATACATACATACACACACACACACACACACACACATATACATATATATATATATATATATACATATGCATACACACACACACACACATACACACACACACACACACACACACACACACACACACACACACACACACACACACACACACACACACACACACACACACACACACACACACACACACACACACACACACACACACACACACATATATATATATATGATCTCACTGAGTTATGTCCTTACTGAGCACTATCTTACTTGCTGTCCCTACAACAAATCTGTCTGCTTTATACAAAATAATGCACAGCAAACACATTTTAGTAACCAGATTTTACAACCATGCTATACTACTGCTTTAAAATATATCACATGACAATTTCTTCCAGTATAGAGTTATAAAATTATTTATGCTTGTCAATCAGATGAATTAAATGAGTTATAGTAATGTATATGTTTGGAACATAAGTTGGTAACACAGATTATTAAGCTGCTGTTAAGTAGATTTTCAAAAACACTTGAATAAATGTTTCATTTTCTATGCCTTCTAAAATAAGACATTTACTTACTACAAGAAACTGTATCATTTAAACTCATTATAACTGACATATTTTATGAATTATAACATAGATATTTAAGTAATTATATAAAATAACTCACATTTAGATGTTAAAGAGTTCATTTTCCTTCACATAGTCGCATTTGTATCATTTCTATTTCCTGGTAGAGTGGCATTGCTGAATCTGTGATGTGTCAGTGTGATATCTAGGTCAAAGGTGAGACTAGCTGCTTTCAGCTTCTCTGTGAGAATTCTGAGAGTTGAAGCTTTTGAAGTAGCTCATGGACACTGTGCATGAGACAGCCCACATCCCAGATTGTCTCTCTTAACATTTTGGCGGAAACTTATTAAAACTAGTGACAAACATTCATTTAGCAGTGTAAATGCATCTAAACATGACAAAACCTTCACAATGTATTTTACAGGTTATTACAGCCTCTATGTAAGTGAAATTAAGCCCAAAATTATTAATAAGTAATAAAACTCAATATTTTTGTCCCAACTCAATTTTTATGCAAATCTTATTATTTACTGTGTCTATATGATCAAAAGCATTTCTATATATTAATAAAGAAAAGAAAAGAGAGTAGAAAGTAAAAGGGTGTAAGGCAGAAATAAAAAATGTAAGAGAAAGCTATAAGAAGTATATACAATGGAATATTACTTACTGTTTATATTAATAGAGTTAAAAATAAAACATATTATTTACTATTATTTAGTTCTAATTATTATTAGTTAAAGCATGACAGATTATTTACAAACAAGCATAAGCAGTATAATCAAGAAAGTATAATTAGGAATAGCATTTGAAGAACATATAAACTTTTTACAAGGAATAAATATGTTATTATTCTATTAATCATATTTTCATTACTCTTCTCTCCCTGCCTTCCCCCACCCTTCACCCACTACATAATCTAAATAGAATGTCATTGTTTAAACAAAGAAAAGAAGAAAAGGAGAAGGAAAAAAAAAAAAAAGATAAAGAAAAAAAAGTATCAAATTACTGACCTTACTTCTCCTTTTCAGAAAGAGAAACAAGTTGAATCACAACTTGCCATTAAATCTCCAGATATTTTGACTAGTTATGAAATAAAACATTTCTTTGCACACAGAGAATAACTTTGATTAAATCTTTTTCAAAATATTTGTTGCTTCTTGGAAATGCAGGAACTATATTTAAAAAGATTAATAATGAAATAAAATGATGAGAGAAAAAAACCTAGAACAAATCATTTGTTTTTTAGTCTCTTCTTCTTCTCTGAAGTCTTCCACGAAGTTTCAGTTGCCAGTTTCTTTAATGAAGGACTAGCCCATTCCATTTCTTCTATTTTATCCAAAATCTTATTTTTTTTGATAAACAGTAAAGCAGAGTCTAAGTCATCGAAAATTTTAGGACCATCAGGAAGGAAGATTTTAAGCTTGGCAGGAAACAGAAGGTATGTTTTAAACTGTGCTTTTTTAAGCTCCCTTATTAGTGGCAGAAAAACTTTTCTTTTAGCTATTACCATGGAAGAATAGTCATTGTCAAAACGCACAGTTGTCTCATTAATCTTAACAGGAGCTTTAGCCCAAGCAGATTTAAGAACCATCTATTTATCAAAATATGATTCAGACATTACATATATTAAGATGCATCTATTTTCTGTCATGTAAATGCAATTAACAGCTTCCAAAAAAAACCTTGAATTGCTTGTATATGAGCATTTACTCAAACTCATTATTGTCAATAGAATAAAGTATTGTATTCATAGAAATTGTTATAAATCATACTGCATAGTTATGCAGATTCTCAGAAACACTTATATACATATATACATACACACACACACACACACACACACACACACACACACACACACACACACACACACACATATATATATATATATATACACACACACACACACACACACACACACACACACACACACACACACACACACACACACACACATATATATATATACACATACACACACACACACATACACACACACACACACACACACACACACACACACACACACACACACATATATATATATATATATATACATACATACACACACACACACACACACACACACACATATACATATACATATATATATATATATACATATGCATACACACACACACACACACACACACACACACACACACACACACACACACACACACACACACACACACACACACACACACACACACACACACACACACACACACACACACACACACACACACACACACACACACACACACACACACACACATATATATATATATATGATCTCACTGAGTTATGTCCTTACTGAGCACTATCTTACTTGCTGTCCCTACAACAAATCTGTCTGCTTTATACAAAATAATGCACAGCAAACACATTTTAGTAACCAGATTTTACAACCATGCTATACTACTGCTTTAAAATATATCACATGACAATTTCTTCCAGTATAGAGTTATAAAATTATTTATGCTTGTCAATCAGATGAATTAAATGAGTTATAGTAATGTATATGTTTGGAACATAAGTTTTAACACAGATTATTAAGCTGCTGTTAAGTAGATTTTCAAAACACTTGAATAAATGTTTCATTTTCTATGCCTTCTAAAATAAGACATTTACTTACTACAAGAAACTGTATCATTTAAACTCATTATAACTGACATATTTTATGAATTATAACATAGATATTTAAGTAATTATATAAAATAACTCACATTTAGATGTTAAAGAGTTCATTTTCCTTCACATAGTCGCATTTGTATCATTTCTATTTCCTGGTAGAGTGGCATTGCTGAATCTGTGATGTGTCAGTGTGATATCTAGGTCAAAGGTGAGACTAGCTGCTTTCAGCTTCTCTGTGAGAATTCTGAGAGTTGAAGCTTTTGAAGTAGCTCATGGACACTGTGCATGAGACAGCCCACATCCCAGATTGTCTCTCTTAACATTTTGGCGAAACTTATTAAAACTAGTGACAAACATTCATTTAGCAGTGTAAATGCATCTAAACATGACAAAACCTTCACAATGTATTTTACAGGTTATTACAGCCTCTATGTAAGTGAAATTAAGCCCAAAATTATTAATAAGTAATAAAACTCAATATTTTTGTCCCAACTCAATTTTTATGCAAATCTTATTATTTACTGTGTCTATATGATCAAAAGCATTTCTATATATTAATAAAGAAAAAAGAGAGTAGAAAGTAAAAGGGTGTAAGGCAGAAATAAAAAAATGTAAGAGAAAGCTATAAGAAGTATATACAATGGAATATTACTTACTGTTTATATTAATAGAGTTAAAATAAAACATATTATTTACTATTATTTAGTTCTAATTATTATTAGTTAAAGCATGACAGATTATTTACAAACAAGCATAAGCAGTATAATCAAGAAAGTATAATTAGGAATAGCATTTGAAGAACATATAAACTTTTTACAAGGAATAAATATGTTATTATTCTATTAATCATATTTTCATTACTCTTCTCTCCCTGCCTCCCCCCACCCTTCACCCACTACATAATCTAAATAGAATGTCATTGTTTAAACAAAGAAAAGAAGAAAAGGAGAAGGAAAAAAAAAAAAAGATAAAGAAAAAAAAGTATCAAATTACTGACCTTACTTCTCCTTTTCAGAAAGAGAAACAAGTTGAATCACAACTTGCCATTAAATCTCCAGATATTTTGACTAGTTATGAAATAAAACATTTCTTTGCACACAGAGAATAACTTTGATTAAATCTTTTCAAAATATTTGTTGCTTCTTGGAAATGCAGGAACTATATTTAAAAAGATTAATAATGAAATAAAATGATGAGAGAAAAAACCTAGAACAAATCATTTGTTTTTTAGTCTCTTCTTCTTCTCTGAAGTCTTCCATGAAGTTTCAGTTGCCAGTTTCTTTAATGAAGGACTAGCCCATTCCATTTCTTCTATTTTATCCAAAATCTTATTTTTTGATAAACAGTAAAGCAGAGTCTAAGTCATCGAAAATTTTAGGACCATCAGGAAGGAAGATTTTAAGCTTGGCAGGAAACAGAAGGTATGTTTTAAACTGTGCTTTTAAGCTCCCTTATTAGTGGCAGAAAAACTTTTCTTTTAGCTATTACCATGGAAGAATAGTCATTGTCAAAACGCACAGTTGTCTCATTAATCTTAACAGGAGCTTTAGCCCAAGCAGATTTAAGAACCATCTATTTATCAAAAGATGATAGAAATCTAACTATAACTGATCTAGGATAGTTTTTGTTAGAGTTAGTATTAGCTATAGATCTATGTGCTCTTCGATACCAAAAGAGAATGCTTCTGGTAAGTCTAAAGTTTTAGGGAGCCATGTTGTTAAAAAAGAAGTAATATTGTTACCTTCAATATTTTCTGGCAGTCCAAAAATCCTAATGTTATTGCGTCTAGATCTATTTTCCAGGTCATCCAGCTTTGTTTGTAAATGTGTATTTTGTTTCAGCAGAAACTCAATGTTGATTTCCTCTTCTTGGATTCTATTTTCCATGTCATTCACAGCTTATTCTATGCCTGTCATCTGGATCTTCTGTTGTTGCAGGTCTATATGTAACAAGTCTATTTGTTTTGTAGTTTTTCTATGAAGGTGTCTATTTTAGTATCCATTTTATCCATCTTAGCAGTAAGTTGCTGGATTATAATTATCAGAGACTGAAGTTCTTTCTTGATGCTGGAGTCTTGAGAATTTGTCTTACTGGAACTCATTTCAGACTGATAAACTGACAGGAAAATTTCCAAAGTGATTTCTGACAGGAATATTGTTAAGATTTCCTTTCTTTTTTAGATATAGTTCAAGAACTATATAAAACAAACATATTTAGAAAGAAAATTACTTCAAAAATTAATTTTTTAAGTAATTAATTCCTGTCAGTGTAATGAAATTGGTGGAGCTGAAGAAATCTGCTGCTATCCTGTGTTCATCCTTGGCCACGCCCCTTGTTACTCATATAATGTGAATGCATGTTTTACTTCATGTTTTTTCCTTGTGTTGGTATTTGGAGTTCTTTTGCACATATCCTACAAGTTATTTGTCTTGGTTTTATTTATCTGGTTCTGTTTATATGTATCAGTAATAATATGCCAGCAAGTATGACTTCTGTACCCATCAGGACGACTTGCGTAGCAAACATTCCAAGTTGGAAGTATTTATTTTATTTCACACTGGTTTAGGTTTACGTTTACTTCAGGTAGACTTTTCTAACCATTGAAGTTTTTGTAGGAGGGGCAAGATTGAAGTCTTTAGAGTGAAGCAATTGTTTACCATGGGAGAAATGTTATGGTTAGGGATTCCTCCACATGTGTGGAGATCTACTGTGGGAGCCATGATTTAGTTAAATAATGCTGTTGCCATTAGTAATATTCTTGTTAACGGTGGGCTTATGTCATTGTGTAACTGATCAAAATAGTCAAAATAGCCACAAAGCCGCACTAATATTTGCGCAGTATTCAGGACTGTGTTATTAAAAACACAAACACCATGTGTGGTGGGAATCAAGATTGGTAAAAACACACAGTTTAGGACATTCAGGTTCCTTAAGCGTAATAGGATCTTGTATTACTTAACTCGAAACACTGTAATTAATGAACACCAGCCAGCATTCATATTGTTATCCATTATATGTGAGCAGTAAACAATGTACTTCATTCATGATTGTGTCGTAATAATTAAACAGTACACTTTTTGAGTTGTATGGCACACCTCTGGTAGTAGGTACTAAGGCTCATGTATCACTTGCAGGAGCACCATTCAATGATTTCTGTTTTTGCTGTTACTGCTGCACAGTGGATTGTAACTTAGACATTCAAATTAAGAAATGGAGTGTCTGCTTCTGTTAGTCATATGTTTAAGTATAGTATACATATTAGCTGAATGGGTTACTACAAAACATTCTGATGTTTAATATTTATTGTTTTATTTTAGTGTTTTAGTAAGTTTTAAGTTTTAAATATTTATTTTCCTAGTGTTTTGCAGCACGCATTTATTTTGGTTGTTCCATTCTCAGTCTCATTTTACTTGAATTCCTTGCCTTTACATTTCTGGTAGTATTCCATGGGGGGGGTGAAGTTCTTTTTTTTGGGGGGGGAGTAATCTGCTCACGTAGTAGTACAGGGTATGATGTAAAGGATAGGGCTTAGTCATATGCTATGACTGTTATACTATATTTAGTTATTATATGAATATTGTTTTGGTCATGTTTGGAAGTTTTTTTGTTTTGCTGCTAATTTTTTTAACTTTTGTACCCCTCATGATAAAGTTGCAAGTGAGTAAGGTTATAATGTGCTGTTTGACGTTTGAGTTTCACTGTTTATTCACTTTTTCTTTGTAACCACACCAAAACTATGATGTCATGGTAGGCAATGAGCAAAGATTTACATACAACAGCAGAGCATTATGGTTAATTAAAATAACCTGCCTCTTTAGAGGAGCTGCATTTTATTTACATTGTGGTTTCACTACTACCACATGTGTTAACTTTCATTATGAAGTATTCCATCTGCAAGAACTAGTTGAAAACTTGCCTTTTTAAGAAGTAACTATTGATGCATTTAATATGGAAATATAGTAATTTATACATTTATTTATACTGTGAAGTGTCAGTCTTTCATGATGTAATGGCAGGGATTTTCATCTCTGAGAGTTTTTTAGGGGACTGTCCTTACCAACACAATACAGTTCAAAAATGACACACATTTTGCTTTAGAAATTAGATAATTTGGCATTGCCCTACTAGAGATGCTCCATATCCATAAGTCTAACTCCTCATGCACTACCCACTCAAAAAGCCTGAATCTAATATGTGACATTAACAAGACCTGCTGGAGAGACAGGTTTGTCTCCCAGAGGCTCCCCCATTTCTGGAATAGACTTCCCACAGATGTAAAACAGGGCACCTCACTGACCCTCTTCAAGCACAACCTGGATGGGAAACCACAAATTCATCCCAGGGGGTTCCACCTGTGTCCCTTATTGACAGGGGTGGCAGGTGCTGACTGAGGTTTCTTTTTGGGGATAAACTCTTGGCTAGGCTTGTAAGGACTCCAGAGCCATTAGCCTAGTAACCTCCTATGACTTTTACTTCTGCAGAGATTGTGCATATTTACTGATACTGGTGGATTGTAGAAGTTTGAGTACACTTTCCTGATGGAAATGTTCTGAATTGGGCAGTTTTGTCATTATTGGTTCATGCATTTTGTTTCATTGCTTACTGGAAAAATGTTCAAAACGATAAATTTAAAACACGCTGTAACAAGTGTGTTGTATTATACAAGGGATATAATTTAATAAAGACAGGAAGGTGTATCAAAGAACACATATATGTTTCATGTGCAAGGGGCCTATGATTTGAAAACAGCCTAAAGGTAATCTTTATCCATCAGTGGCCACATACATTTTCTTTGAATGTGGGTTTCCATGCTGTTTCAATGAATGTGAGTTTCAAGGGCAGAGAAGTTTTAATGCTAAGTCTATTTTCATTGTGAGACTGTATTGTTTTGTTTAGCAGATGTCTATTAGTGTTTGTGCTATAAAATGTAAAATAAAAGTTTTAAATAAAATCCAAATAATCATTGTAGAAGTAAAGCAGTATGCACATTACAGTGTTTATGGTAAATGGGGTGAAATATCCATGTAATGGGGCATTGGAATTGCTGCAGGGGATTCTAGGGCCATATTTTGGTTGTCTGTTCTTCAGGTATTCCACAATTCTATTGGAGTGGGTGTGGTTACATAATTATGTATGCACATTTTATGTTAATCAGTATACAGATTTGTACCTATTTTTCATGGGCCTTTGTCCAGATTTTTGATGTTTCCAGGTTGAGAGGTATGCTAACCTAGCATCCAGTACTTTCATTACTAAGATGAAATGTCATTTTGTAGTCCATGGTAGTATATCTGACAATGGCACACAGTTTACAAGCCAACAGTTCAAAAGATTTGCTGAAGAATGGGACTTTACTCATGTCACAAGTAGCCCTCAGTATCTTTCAGTCAAATGGTTTGTCAGAATGTGCAGTTCAAAGTGCAAAACAGTTACTTGAGAAGTCAAAATGAGATAATAGTGATGTTTTCCTGAACCTCTTGAATCTCAGAAATTTTTCTCGTGATAAACATTCTGGTTCACCTACTCAAAGACATCTGTCAAGACAAACCAGAACCACGTTACCAATCAGTAGTCAATTATTGGTTCCATGTGTCAAGAACAACAGGTCAGTGAAAACCAATCTGTTGAAGAAGTGTTTAACCCAGAAGTTCTACTACGATAAGACTGGTAATCTGCTCAATCCATTACGTGAAGTAGAAGTGGTAAGGATACAAACATCCAAAGGTTATGATCGGATTGGTGTCTTGAAGAATACAGGTCCAGAGCCAAGATCATATATTTTAGAATAAGAAGGAGCAATTTTTAGGCAAAATTGGAAGCAGTTGAGACCGGTGTCCGAGCCTATACCACAGCATATAGCCTGTGAGAAAGACTCTTTATCTCAGAGTGAGTTGTCCGGTGTTCCAGTTCCAGAGGAAGTTCCAGAGGACATTCCTGTTCCTGTGATGAATCCAGAAGTTCCTGATATGAGTTGTGCACTGCAGACTGTCCCTGCTGCTAAATTTGGTCCCAACTGTTACGTTACGAGATATGGTTGAATCTCTAAACCCTGTAGCAGATATTAAGCAATTTGGACATGAACATTGTGTTTTGTTTCCAATGCATACAGTAATGAATAGAATGTAGATCAACATGTGTGTATATGGTTCCACTTTAAATCATCGAATATTCAGAACATCGATGTTCTGATCATCGAGACCAGGACATCGATGTTCAGAGCATCGAAGGTTTAAAGTGGAAGTGCCAGGTAAGTGAAAATGTAGAATTGTGGGTGTGTATGCAGGGCAGCAAGGTGCCCTGCATGTTGTTTGTGTGTGTGTGTGTGTGTGTGTGTGTGTGTGTGTGTGTGTGTGTGTGTGTGTGTGTGTGTGTGTGTGTGTGTGTGTGTGCCATCTGAGTGTTGGCATTGCAGGTAGCGGTAAATGGAGATTTCCCTTACCCCACTGCAGTGTGATCTCGGAGTTGGAATATTAAAGTAGGGGGATGTGGGGGGCACAGCCCCCACATGGGGGTGCAGGTAGCTCCCCTGCATAACATAGTTTGTGAAATTTATTTGGTGTTTGTGTGGTTCCTTTTGAAACTTTGATGTTCTGAACATCACTGTTCTGGTCTCGATGATCAGAACGTCGATATTCTGAACATTCGATGTTTCAAAGTGAACACATGTATATACCTTTAAGAAGCTATCCAAGGGCTTGCAAAAGTGTATAAATACTGAGCATGTGCAAGCTAGACTGCCATTTTGTAGTTAGCTTTTGAGATGTAAGCATGTATGTATGTAAGGTCTGTCTGTTAACTAGTTTGTATTTAATGATGGTGCTATCCATCCTGATTTGTTTCTATGTATTAAAGCATCTAAATGAAACCCCAAGCCTTCTTGTTATATATATTAGAGACAAATGAGCAACATAAGAGAACTTATTTACACATATATAGCAGGCATTTGAAGAACAGAACCTTAAAGATTTTTAATAAGTAAGTATTTTATAAACAATAAGGAGCAAACACTTCACAAAATCACAAGTGTGTATTTTTATTTGTATGGTTTGCTGCATGATATACTCATTTAGTGATGTTGCCAAGGAAGTTATAATATGTATGTTGTAGAACTGTACTAAAAGAGATTACAATTTCCCAAAAAAGTGGATCCATCATTTATTTCTGTGTACAGTTCACCTTGTCTGTCCTTTCTTTGTGGATATGCAGAAGCATTAGGTAATTGTACCTCTTCTCTGTCAGAGTAGCTATTAAGGAATATTTTATTCTGCTTTGGGTAGAAAATGTCCTTTCCCTGGTTGCTGTACTCATTGGAAAAAGGAAGTACATTTTCAGTAGCTTTACTGCTTCAGTGTACAGCATTTGCTACTGGCCGTCCTTGTCCACCAAAGCATCGGTTATAGTGTCAGTTGAGAGTACAGTTGTCAGCTCTGGGAAAACTTGCTGTACAAATCCTGGGAGCAGCTGCAGCTGTGCAGTCAGACTGTCAATGTTTATGTCTTTACCTCCATACATGCTCACAGTTTGAGATGAAATTGTAAATGAAGTGCAATTGGCTGCTTGAAGCGATATATTTTCCATGGAAGACAGTAAGATGTTTGCTTCCTGATCAAAATGATGGTTGAGTTCAGAAAGGCTCTCATCAATAGACTCAAAGTACATTTGACGGTACCAGTCTTTAGCAGATTCATGGTGGTGATGAGGTGTAGTACTATCCTGTAACCTCAATGGGACTCTGTGCTTTCTAGGATGCTTTGGCTGTTTAACAAACTGTATTTGCTGAACTCTGTTTTTGATGGTGTCATACACTAGATCAAAGTTATCACGCTGCCTTTGCAAGTTTAACCTGAGGTTCTTTATAGTAGTTGTAGATCAGTGTGTATATTGAACCTAGTCAGCTACTGTAGCTAGACAGCATGTGCATATACGTTACTGAGCATGTGCAAGATCAGTGCCATTTTGTATAGGCATTCACTATGAGTTCTAGCTTGAATGGAGGTGCACATGTGAGTGTGTTAGGCGTAATGAGTCAGTAGGCATATGAAGTTCAAATGAAATGTTTCTGATATGTTTAAGTATAATAAATGACTTGAATGCATACCCAGCCTCAGTGTCTCATTTGAATACACGAGACATGCAACATGATGTCAGAATGCAATCCAAAGTTGAAGGAACTTGCAAACCATGAGGCATGCAGTTAGAAGTGGAGCAGTATCCAGGAGTGAACTCACAAATAGGTCAGCAATTATTCGAAGTTACTTAAATTAATTTCAAATGATTTTCAGTCTCCAAACATGTGGCATAGCATTCAACGTGTTCAGAATAATTCCGAAATGTTTGAAATGTCCAAGATAGTGATATAATGATTAAAGTGTTTGAATTAATGTCTGAAGTGTTTAAAATGTACGGAAAGGCTAAAATGTCCACATTTTTTTGCAGTAGCAGACTTTTTCGCAGTAACTAAGATTTTTTGAAGTGTCCGATGTGTCCGGAGTATTTGAGGTATTTACAGTGTTAAAGCAAAGCATTTTGGAGAGATTGTTACTCATTTGAGCAATATTATAAGTACCAGTTCTATACTTATGTTTAAAAGAAATTTATTTGTATGGCAGAGGGATTTTATAGACCTGAACCGCTGGTGTTTGATAATAATATTGCAAAGAATTGGTGAATGCTTGAGCAAGAAATTATATTTTCATACAAGCTGCATTTTCTGATAAAAACACACATACAGGAGCATTTATACTTCTCAATTTAGCTGGCTCGGAGGCCATTGACTGGGAACATTCATTTGTGTATGCACCTGCTGTGTATGCAGGGGAGGGGGAGAACCACCATATTGTGATACATGCTGAAATGTGGGAAGACCCTGAATGTATAAAACATAAATTTCGAGAAATGTGTAACCCTCAAAAGACTATTACAAGGGAAAGGAACAAATTTTATATAAAAAAATTAAAAGCCTTGTGAAACTATTGCAGCATATACTACTGACTTAAGAAATAAAGCAAAAACATGTAGATTTGGTGATCTATGAGATGAGTTGATAAAAGAGAAAAAAAACAATCGATTCAGCTCTCCAAAAGGTTCAAAGCTAAAACTTTTATTACCAAAAAATAAAATAAACTGTCCAACAATAAGTGCTTTCATCCCATACAGAGAGTCATACATCAGATGAACATCTAAGTTACTATCACTCCATAAATACCTGACCCCCTATTCTATCTTTCCTAATCAGTCACACAATTAAGCACTTAATGCCTTAAAAAGCTATTCTAAAAGAACTTACCCATGATGCATGACCCATTCCCATCATAAAATAAAATATGCATGTAGATATATCCAAGGTGCAAAAAACAAAGGAAAGGAATCCAGCTACCATCCAAAATCAACATGGAAAGATACCCTGGAATATAGGGAATTGTGGCAGCAAGTGACATTACAGGCAGATTATACACCAGGTCCATTTACAATATTTATAGGTGTGTATTTTTAAATTTTAAATGGTTAAATCAATTATTTTTTATTGGTTAATTGATTTACAACCTATTTATGTCTATATAAACAAGGGATTTGAATGTATGGCATTTTATCTGAGGAAGTCTATGCAAGAAGATGAAAACGCTGTGGTTAATTCACAACGCGTTAATGCTCTAACCTGCATGTGGATTTTTTTCTAAATAAAGTTGATTCTAAACAAAGTTGATTTTGGATGGTAACTGGATTCCTTTCCTTTGTTTTTTGCACCTTGGATATATGCTTTTTGGTTGTTTTGGGTGCAAATTCCACTTTTAACTTGGTTGCTGTATATTCGTGGAAGAAGGATGGATTCGTGTTTGCCATCGGAAGTAAGGGAGTTGGATGAAACAGGTCAAACTCGTAAACTCATTGGTCAACTTTCAGAATTGATTGACCTGTTGACACCCCTTACCCAATCACTACTAATTACGGCTAAGCGTCAAGAAACTGGAAATGTTGTTCATTCAGGGGAGGACGAACAAGCGAGGGAGCTTATGGGCGTTCAAGAAGACGTCGGCGAACCTCAGGAGTTTCATGGTCCTACCTTTGATCTAGGCAACACACCAACCATATTTCGGAGAGTTGGTAATGAAAATAACAAAAATAATGGTAATGAATCTGTCGGAAAGGGACAGCGAAAAACGGACTCTAGAGTTCATTCCTCAGGTACTGTGCATTTTAACAACGCCAGCAATGTTAAAGAAATTAAGGACTGGTTATATACCAAGTATTCTTTTAAAACTAAAACAAATGTGAATAAGCAGCATGGGACGGGTATTTCTTACTGTTCCAAACTTGATAATTTATACAAAATGTTGTTCAAATATAGAACTTATACGATTGAAAATGAATATTTGAAAGAATGTATCTCAAGGGAAATTGTACCAAAGGGCCTTCGGGTCTACAAATTTCCCAACAATGTGGAATATGATTCTGATTTTTATAAGGAATTGATTGAACTTTTTAACAAGTGTGGTTTAGATATGTTACATTTGATGGTTAGAGAGAATGTAAAATGCCAGGAACTGATACAAAAAGAAATAGAACAAATAGATCAACAGATTAAGACTGATTTAATTTTTAGTATTGAGGAGGAGAAAGCTAAATATTTTGGTATGAGGGAAGAGATAGATAAAAAAAGTAATGAATTAGTAGGAAAATGAATAAATTGGAAAGGGACCTTAGGGACTATGACAATAAAAACTGTTACCCTAAGCTAGTTTTTCACACCAAAAACACTTTGGACACAATCAGGTATTATCTTTTGTAGAAAAGGAAAACAATACTGAAGAAATTCCTTATGGTGATTGTGAGGACTATGAAAGGGAATATCCCCCCCTGTGTAGGTCGGAGAGACTAAATAATAAAAGGGGGCAACAGAATACAAATTTTCAGATGAGAGGGGGGAGAAGGGGGAGGGGGAGGTACTAAATGAACACCTCCCGGCCCACCCTCCTGATAGTCAGATTTCGGTTGATGGAATCAAGAACATATACAATAATTTCACTATATATAATTTTAGTAGTACAATATTAAAGAAGGAATTTTTTTCCTTGTTTTCAAAAGGTTTTAAATACATTCCCCATTACAAAGGTGATGTTACCAGGAGTCTGTTGGATATCAAGATGTTTTTAAGAAAAGTTAATTTAAATATTATACTACCCAAAAATCAGGACCTACCCATTAATGACTTAAAACGAAAAAGTGTGTTCAATCCCCCATTACATCCCCAACTGAGAAATCTAGAAAAAGTTCTAGAAGTAGAAATAAGAAAAAAACAAAACAATATGTTTTTTAAGAGGAATCTTAACAAAGATGAGAAATAAATTTTGATGCAACTGAAAGGGGACAAAAATCTAAGGGTGATGAAACCTGATAAGGGTGGTGGAGTGGTTTTAATGGAGAACATTTTATATGAAAGTAAATTATGTGATGATTTGAAATATTCTAGTGTTTCAATAAATGAGATCAATATTGCTTATAATAAAATAGATCTCAGCTTAAAAGAAATATTGTATGAAGGATTAATAGACAACAATACATTTCATTTTTTGAAGGTAGAGAAGCCTAGAGTACCAGCCATTTTTGGGATACCCAAGATTCACAAATGTGAATGGGACCCACCCCTTAGACCGATTGTGGCAGCAGAGGGGTCCAAAACACATAGTTTGGCTAAATATGTCGATCAAAAACTTAACAAAAATTTGGGTTAACAAAAACACAATATTAAGAGACTCCTGGGATTTATTAAGGGAAATAACGGATGACTTGTATCAAGATAATCTTTTGTTCATAACCATAGACATTGTTGATCTATTTTTATCCATACCATATAAAGAAGGGTTAGAAATGTTGGAAGATATAGTATATGAAGATATTACGCTGTCACAAAATGAAAAATTAGTATGTCTATGGTTAATGGACTTAATTTTAAAGAATAATTTTATCTTTTTTAATGGAGAGTTTTATAAACAAATACAGGGGGTAGCAATGGGAGCAGCCTGTGCTCCCACCTACGCCAATTTGGTTCTTATGAAATGGGAGGAAAAATATATATTCAATTCAGATTTTAAGGATTGTTGGAATCTATACCGTAGGTTCCTGGATGATATAGTGATTTTTTGGACGGCGGGTATAGAAAGATTTGCCAAATTCATGTCCTACTTGAACAACACAACAACATTTTTGAAGTTTACCCACAATATTTCTGAAAATAATCTTTTGTATTTGGATATAGAAATATATAAAACAGGGACACAATTTGACAATTTGTAAAATATTTAGAAAACCGACTTTTTGTAACTCCTACCTGCACTATGATAGTTCCCACCCACCACATTGTAAGAAGAACATTGTCAAAGGACAATTTGTGAGGGGAAGTAGAATGACTAGTGCAGAAAATGATTTTTATAATGAATGTGAGTTACTTCAAAAGATGTTTTTGGAGAGGGGGTATCCACTTGATTTTATAGTGGGTGTAAGAGAAGAAGTGGTCAATGGGAGACCAAATAAGTTTAAACTTATTAAGAGTAATAGGGAATATGTGGCTTTGGAAAAACAAGTTGAGCACGGTAAAAAATATGAGTAGGCCCTAGTTTTAGAATATAACGGGGTAAACAAATTTGTAAAGCGCATTTTTTTGAAAGAATGGGAAATATTTGTTTCAATTACCGATTTAGAAAATCTTAAAGACATCCCTCAAGGGATTATTTACAAAAATTCCAAAAGTATTAAGAATATTTTGGAAGACAAAGTAGGGAACATCAAACAGAAAGTAAAAGTGGGCACCTACAAGTGTGGTCGGTGCAAACAATGTAAATATATTCTTGGTGTGGAAAATGTTTTTTACAGAGTAGAAGCAGATGGATAACCAGTGGGGAATATTTTAATTGTGAAACCAAAGGTATCATTTATTTGGCCATTTGCAAAATATGTACCTCCTTTTATGTGGGCAAATCCAAAAGGAAGTTGAAAAAGAGGATTTATGAGCACATTTATGAAATATCAATAGGAAAAGAAACTAATGCATTATTTAAACATACTAAGTAATGTAAAAGTGCTGCCTTTGGTTTTTTGGTGTTAGAAAATGTTAAATATAACATTAGAGGTGGTCCATGGGAAGATACCCTGGAATATAGGGAATTGTGGTGGCAAGTGACATTACAGGCAGACTATACACCAGGTCTGAATGATTTTATATCCATTAAGCCACTTCTAAAACTAAGAGCAGCTAAACTTTGAAGAAATTTAAAAAAATTGGCCACTAGATGGCACTAGATACTGTCCTAGAACCTTATGTATAATGGAAATTTCTTTTAACTGATGTTTTATGGTTTAATACATCTATATATATATAACATTTTTTCTACTATTTAATACTTATAATTAATGGTTTTTAATATTTAAGATTTTAAGTAATACTGTTTCGCATTTTTATTTGGTTAGTTGGTTTATAATGGCAAAGAAAAATACGTATTGTACCATCAAGATGTTTCTCCTCCATTTACAATATTTATAGGTGTGTGTTTTTTAAATTTTTAAATGGTTAAATCAATTATTTTTTATTGGTTAATTGATTTATAACCTATTTACTTCTATATAAACAAGGGATTTGAATGTATGGCATTTTATCTGAGGAAGTCTATGCAAGAAGACGAAAACGCTGTGGTTAATTCACAACGCGTTAATGCTCTAACCTGCATGTGGATTTTTTTCTAAATAAAGTTGATTCTAAACAAAGCTGATTTTGGATGGTAACTGGATTCCTTTCCTTTCCTTTGTTTTTTGCACCTTGGATATATGCTTTTTGGTTGTTTTGGGTGCAAATTCCACTTTTAACTTGGATGAATGTATATATACCAAAACAGATGAATAAAAGGTTTTTACAAATATTTATATAATAGTTGCCTTTTCATTTAGGATTAGACATTTGTCTCCTTTTTTGTGGTAATGTCATAAATGTGTTCATATATCCTAGTTTTATCATGATAGTGACTTAGACATTCATCTGATGAAGTCTCTCTGTACGGGACAAAAGTGTTTATTATTGTTGGATGGTTTATTTTATTTTATGGTAATAAAAGTTTTAGCTTTGAACCTTTAGTAGAGCTGAATCTATTATGTTTTTCTTGTTCTTGGTTATTTTACGGTGCACGCTTTTCAGTATTATGAGTTGATAACAGACTGTCTTGTATGTGGTGTTAATAATGATGCAGTGAGAAAGATCTTGCTTCAAGATAGTGAATTAACATTGAGCAAAGCCATTGAGATTTGTCAAATACACGAGCTTACAGAAAAGCATACGAATATGCTTACAAAGGAGAAAAGCATGTTTGCAGTATCTGCTGGTGTGAATATTGATAGTATTCAGCAGAAAGTTAACATGAAAAAGAAATATAAACTGAAGGGCAGTGCCACACCCAACCTCATTTTAACTGTCACAATTGTGGAGGCAGTCATGAACCCAAATGGAAAAAGTGTTTAGTTTTTGGTCAGCAATGTCACAAATGTAAAAAGTGGAATAATTTCAAAAGGCTTTTTCAAGTCTGAAGTGCCGCAGACTTATGTTAAAAGAGAGTATCCAAAAAAGCAAGTAGATTAGACAGAGACTATAACAAACTCTAAGGGCTGTGAGCAAACTTTCTATGTTGATGGTTTCTCTGTGATCGATGAAACAGTTATTTCAGTAGACTATCAGTTGTCAGCAAAGAGTGAAATATTTTGTACTGTACAAATTAATGGGAAACCTGTAGAACTTAAAGTAGACACTGGATCTAAGTGCAATGTTATACCAACACAAATGTTTGCTAAAGTAAAAGCTGGTAAGAAACTTGATTCAGCAAAGTGTGCAAAATTAGTTGCTTATGGTGGTGAAGAGATTCAAACTGATGGCGCAGTAGCTCTTTCATGCCATTCTGCTGGAAACAGCTATGACTTGCAATTTTATGTAGTCAAAAGACATGTGCAGTTCTTATTTGGCCTCAAAGACAGTCTGAGAATGGGACTGATTTCATTTAATAAAGAGGTTCACCATATAAGTATAAATAACAACGATAATTTTACACAGAATATTTTTAGTGACTATACTGATATTTTCAAAGACGAGCTTGGTAAACTTGCAATCACATGTTCCATGAAGTTAAACCATGAAGTAAGTCCAGCTGTCAGACCAGCATGGAAGATTCATGTAGCAATGCAGTGTATAGTAAAAGCAGAAGTAGACAAAATGGTAAATTTAGGTGTCCTTACTCCAGTAGAAGAACCGACTGAAAGAGTATCCTCCATGGTTATAGCTCATAAGAAAAAGTCAGATGATATTCAAATACGTATTAATCCAAGAGACTTAAACAAAGCACTTAAGTGTCATTGTCATCTGATGTGTGCAGTAGAAGAGGTAGCCACTCATGCCAAATTCCACTGTTTTTTTACAGTCTTAGATGCAAAAAACTCATTTTGGCAAATTTTGCTGGATCGCAAATCTTCATTGTTAACTACATTCAGCACACCATTTGGTAGATACAATTTTTTTGAGAATGCTATTTGGAATAAATTCTGCCACTGAAGTCTTTCTACGTGCCATGGAACAAATATTTGCTCGTCATCCATGTGCTATTATAGTAGACAACATTATTGTTGGAGGCAATGGGGAAGACAAACATGATAGAAATCTCAAGAAAGTTCTAGACCATGCACGTGAAGTAAATCTTAAACTGACTCCTCAGAAATGTAAATTCAAACTGAAAGAAGTTACTTATCTGAGACATTTGTTTACCTGTTCTAGCTTACAACCAGATCTGTCTAAGCAAGCAGGACTTCTTGAAATGCCAGTTGCAGAGAAGGTCACATTTTACAATGTTTTCTAGGTATGGGCAACTATTTAGGAAGGTTCATCCCAGACTTGAGTGAGCTTTCTACACCATTATGTGAGTTGACATGCAAAAATGTAAACTGGTCCATGTTGGAACAACACCAAATAGCATTCGATATTGTGAAGAAGAAAATTGCTAGTCCACCCACATTTGAGATATTATGATGTTCACAAACCTGTAACTCTTTCTTGTGATGCTTCAAGGTATGGCTTTGGTGCAGCATGTCTTCAAGAAGGCATACCAGTTGCTTATGCATCAAGAACTTTAACTGGAACAGAGATGCATTATGCACAAATAGAGAAAGAACTTTTGGCAGTAGTGTTCGCATGTTCAAAGTTCAATGATTATATTTATGGCAGACCTATCCAAATAGAGACTGATCACCAACCACTAGTGACAATTTTGAAAAAGCCAATGCATACAGTTCCAGCATGATTGCAATGCATGATGTTAAAATTGCAAAAGTACAATTTCAATATTGTTTACAAAAAAAGGCAAATACTTGTACCTTTCTGATGCTTTGTCATGCACACCCAGACAAATGTTAGAGCAGAATGAAAATAAAAAAGCAGACTTTGAAGTCATGGAAGTCAGACATTTTTCATCATCATGGCTTGATGAACTAAGAAGTCACACAGACCCAATTCTCCAGAAGCTGAATAATGTTATCAGTCAAGGATGGCCAACATAACAAACCAGTTTACCACTAGACATTCAGCAGTATTTTCCTTACTGAGACGAGATCATGATGGAAAATGGAATCACCACAAAGGTCCAAAAGTGGTAATTCCTAAAGGGTTACAAAGGAATATATCAAAATTTTGCATGATGGTAACCCAGGTACTGATTCAACCAAAAGAAAGGCAAGAGGCTTTGTATTTTAGCCTTCTATGTCCAAAGATATAGAGAAGGGAACTCAAGCATGTTCAATTTTCAACAGCACCAGACCGCAGCAACAGAAGGAACCACTTTAGCTGCAGCAAATTCCTGAATTACCATGGTCAACGGTTGCTACAGATGATTTCAAATGGAATGGTCAACATTACTTAGTGTTATTAGACTCTTATTCAAATTGGTTTGAAATTGACCTACTTCCTAACTTGAAGTCCAGCACAGTCATTACAAAGTTGAAGAGACATTTTTCTATCCATGGTAGTAAGCAAAATGTCATATCTGACAATGTTGCACAGTTAACAAGTCAGCAGTTCAAGAAATTTGCTGAGTCTTGGGACTTTGTCCATATTTCCAGCGGTCCTGAGTATCCATAAGCC